>NW_007062342.1:0-582 GCF_000164805.1 Carlito syrichta
GGCTAGCTGGCTAGGCAGCTGGCTAGCTACCTAGGGTGCTGGCCAGCTGGCTAGCAAGTCAGATTAAATTGCCAGGCATATGACTGGCAGTCGAATATCCAGCCACGTTACTAGCCAGTCACCCTGTTGGTCAGCCAGTGAGCCAGCAGGCTTAACTAGCTGGCCACTTACCTGAGCAGCCTGCTAACAAGCTGGCATAACTTGCCAGACACCTAGCTAACCAGCTGGTTAACCAGTTGACTTAACTAGCTGACTTAACTAGATAGTCATCTGGCTAGCCAGCTGACTTAACAAGTCAGTCAACTAGCTAGCCAAATGAATAGCCAGCTCACTTAACTCACTGACTTAACAAGTTAGCCAGCAGGCTAGCCAGCTGACTTAATTAGCTAGCTAGCTACATAAACAGTTGGCTAGCCAACTGACAACTAGCTGACTTAACCAGCTAGACAGCTGGCTAGCCAGCTGACTTAACACGCTAGCTACCTAGCTAGCCAGATGGTTACTCACTTGAATTAAATAGATGAATTAATCAACTAGCCAGTTGGCTAGCCAGATGACTCAACTAGTTGACTTAACTCCTTA
>NW_007062343.1:0-483 GCF_000164805.1 Carlito syrichta
ACTCCATTCTTCTAAATTCCGTTAATTCCATTTCATTCCTATCCATTCAATTTGTCTCCATTCCATTTCTGTCCATTCCATTTCTCTTCATTCCATTGCACTCCATTCCATTCCATTCTTCTCCATAGCTATCCAATTAATTCCCTTCCGTTCCATTCCTCTCCATTCAATCCCAATCATTCTGTTCCTCTTCCTTCCATTCCATTCCATGCCGTTCCAATCCATTTCATTCATCTCCCTTCCTTTCCATTCCATTCCGTTCCATTCCATTAATATCCATTCCATTCCTCTCCTTTTCAATGCCTTCCACTATATTACATTCCATTACATTCCTCACCATTCCATTCCATTGTTTTCCATTCCATTTCTCTCGATACCATTCCATTACATTCGATTCCATTCCTCTCATTACGTTTCATTCCTCTCCATTCCATTTCTCTCTATTCCTTTTCTCTCCATTCCATTTGATTCATGTCCACTCCT
>NW_007062344.1:0-482 GCF_000164805.1 Carlito syrichta
ACTTGAGGTAATTTCATGAGGTCATTCAAGAAAACTTCCCTCATCTGGCAACACAGACAACTATACAAGCGTAAGAGATCCAGAGACATCTTATGAGAAGACCAACCCCTAGACACATACTAATTCACCTACACCAAGTAGATAGAAAATAAAAATCCTAAAGGCAGCAAGGGAAAAGTCAAACTACCTACCAGGGGAGATCAGTCGGAATAGCTGCAGACTTATGTGCAGAAACACTGCATGCGAGAGAGAACTGGACCCCAATCTTTAATGTTCTCAAAGATAAACAATTTCGGGTACCTGATCTCAAAACAGGTGAAGTGAAGACCAAAGTGAGGCCCAAAATCTACCTGTACAACGACCATTTGTATACCTAACCCTGAATTGTACTCATCTTTAAAATAAAAATTAAAAATATTTTGAAAAATAAAAAATTTAAGCCAAGAATTTTCTACCCAACCAAGCTAAGCTTCATCAGTGAG
>NW_007062345.1:0-482 GCF_000164805.1 Carlito syrichta
GGAATTTTTTTTTTAGTTGGAATCTCACTCCATTGCCCAGGTTGGGGTGCAGTGGCATGTTCACAGTCACCCCAGTGTTGATCTGCTGGGCTCCAGTGATCCTTCTACCTCAGCATTCCTAATAGCCATCATACAGGTGCACACTAGTACACCTGGCTATTTATTTATTTATTTATTGTAGAGATGAAGTCTTGCCAAGTTGCTCAGGCTGATCTCAAACCATCAGGCTTAGGGATTCCACTAGCCTCAGCCTCCCAAAGTGCTGGGATTACAGGCTGAGCCACCGGGCCAAGCCAGGGGAATGTTTTTAATACTGCAAGGTCATAAATTCATGGTGAGAACTGTTTATGGCAGCTAAGCAGCATGAATGGACAGCAGAAAGCTCTCCCATGTTGGGAGAAGTGTTTTCCATAGCCCTTGAATATCACAAGAACAAAACCAAATTAAAAGAAACTCATTAGGAGGACAGTCACAAGTAGAGA
>NW_007062346.1:0-480 GCF_000164805.1 Carlito syrichta
TGGCCCCCTCCCCTACCTTGGGGAGGTGAATCTTCTCTCTCTATCTTCTCTCGCTCTCTCTCTCGCTCTCTCTCGCTCTCTCTCTCTCTCTTTTACTTTCTAAATAAACTATATTTTCTGATCTAAAAAATAAAAAGATCAGGGGAAAAAAAAGCAAATTGCTTGGGTATAAAAGATTAAAAAATCAGGCTAGTCTTCACATTTTTTCTCAACAGACATTGCTAAAAGGCTCCTGAATAATATTTGCTGTGTGTTAAGGGAGGCACATTATGATCCAAGACCTGCTGGACATACAGAGCCAGATCCTGTCCCCCCAAAAAAGATTAAATTAGCTGGGCGTGGTAGCATGTGCCTATAGTTCTGGTTACTTGAAAGGATGAGGCGAAAGGATCACTGGAACTTAGCAGGTCGATGCTGGGGTAGCCGTGAGCGTGTCACTGCACTCCAGCCTGGGCGATGGAGTGAGACACACTCCAACAA
>NW_007062347.1:0-481 GCF_000164805.1 Carlito syrichta
ACACACACACACACACACACACACACACACACACTTTGTTCTCCAGGGTTCCCATTTAGAATGAAGGACACTTCTCACCAATTTCACCTCTATTTAACACTTATTGAGCTACTTGCTTTGTATAATATGGAACTGAAGTTTTTGCAAAATAAAGAACCATGATAGTCCTTTGGAATTTATCCTGTAGACAACAGAGGAGTTATCATTTTATCTTACAATAGAATAAGCCTGAGAGTGAATAGTGATCACTTTTTAGTCACTTGCTATGTACCAGGTTCTATTTTTAAGTAATTTTGTTACCTCGTTTAATCCTCATCACAAACCTATTAGGTAGGTTCTCCTGTTATCAGTGTTTAACAGACGAGGAAACAGGGACATGAGGAGTTTACTTAAGGCACCCAAATCACACAGTTCCTAAGCTGTGATGCCTGGGTTCATAACTAGGCCATCTGGTCTGGAGCTGTGGTAGAATGAGAAATGG
>NW_007062348.1:0-480 GCF_000164805.1 Carlito syrichta
CTGTGCCTCCTCCATATTTTTGCCCCTGTGACAAACTGGCCTTTGTGATTTTTTTTCCCAGTTACTGGCCCTAGTCAGATATGTGCCCCAGAAAATAACCCTCCTCTGTGATTGTGGTCTCAGTTACTGACCTTCCTCTCTTATGGGTATCCCAGTGACTGGCCCTCCTCTTTTGTGTGTGCTACAGTTACTAACCGTCTTCTGTTATGGGCATCCCAGTTATTAGCCCTCCACTGTGATGGGTACCCTGATAACTGAATTGCCTCTGTGATCAGTTTCCCAGTTTCCAGTGACTGCCCTCTATTCTGTGATGTATGCCCCAGTGACTGGTCCTCCTATGTAATGGGTGCCCCAATGATTTATCCTATTCTGTGATGGCTGTCCCAAAGATGAGACCTCCTTTGCGGAGAGTGACTGATCGGCAGGCTTTCCTCTGTGAGGTGGGCTCCAGTGACTAAATCTCCTCTATAATATGTGTCC
>NW_007062349.1:0-823 GCF_000164805.1 Carlito syrichta
TTAATCAGGGTATAGAGCAAAGAGTATAATTTGAATGATTCGTTGAACATTATGGAAAACACTTTGAACGATTTGTATGAAATTGTGCACCTGTGACCTTGATGTAAGCACGGCAGGCATCATGGAATTTGAATTGTTTGCTTGGAAATTGCAGATCTCGTGGTGGTCTTGTGATGCATAGTTTGTAAAGCACGAAACTTGTACGCCCCCAGTGAGTGATTATCACATTGCTGGAGGGTATAGAAAATGGTATATAAGTTGGAAAAGGTTTGAATAAAATCGGCTTCGGTCTTGGCCAGGCTGAACCCAGAAGAGCTGCCTCCGAGTAGTTTTCTTCTCTCCGTCTCTGATTCACCGGTGCGGTCCTAACCCTCCCTCTGGTCAGTGCAGGTCACCGACAGGTTCATACTGTGAAACTTTCCAGAGTGATTGCTATTGTATTTCATTTTTTAGTTCACATAAAAATGATTTCCTCTTACATCATGAGTTTTATAACTTTTAGTTGTAAAACATGGCCTTAAAATAAAAGCCCACCAGGGAAAATTTAACATGCAATTTCCTTAAAAGCACTTTGACTCTAAAAAGATGCTTCTCTTACTTGAAGCCAAATTAACCAAAGAGAAGAAACCATCTACTAGGTTATGCCAAAATGGTAGTGAGGGTTTCTATCCTGGATATTCTTTTTCAGGAAGAAATTTTTATACCACTCTGTTAAGCTTTTTTCATTTTTTTGTAGAGACAAGTTCTCACTGTGTTGCCCAGGCTAGTCTCCCGGGCGCAATCGATCCTCTCACCTCAGCCTCCCAAAGTTCTGGGATTACAG
>NW_007062350.1:0-532 GCF_000164805.1 Carlito syrichta
CCAGCTTCCTTAGGTGGCTTGTGAGGCTGTTAATTTGTGATCCTTCCATTTTCTTCATGTACGTTCATAGGGATATAAATTCCCCTCTTACTACAGCTTTCCAGGCATCCCAGAGATTTTGGTAAGATGTTTTTTCATTTTCATTTATATCTATGTATCTTTTGATCTCTTTTTTGATTACATCATTTACCCAGGAGTTGTTTAGCATCATGCTTTTTAGTGTCCATGTCTTTGTGTATTTTGGGGGGGACCTTGTTGGTATTAATGTTTATTTTTATTCCACTGTGGTCTGAAAAGGCGCGTGATAAAATTTCGTTCCTTTTAGGTTTGCTTATGTTTGATTTATGGCCAAGTATGTGGTTGATCTTAGAATACGTTCCATGCGGTGATGTGTAGAATGTGTTTTCTGTGGTCTTTGGATGGAGTGTTCTGTAGGTATTGATAAGTCCATTTGGTCAAGAGTCACACTGAGGTTCCGGATCTCATTGCTGATTTTTTGTCCTGATGATCTGTCTAGGGTTGTGAGAGGGGT
>NW_007062351.1:0-478 GCF_000164805.1 Carlito syrichta
ACTCCAGCCTGGGTGACAAGAGTGAGACTCTGACTCAAAAAAAAAAAAAAACAAAAAAAGATAAGAATTTACAACTACTTTGATTAGGCTAGTTTTCATGATAGCCACCAATTTTAAAAATAATCATTATTATATTATGATAGCCACCAATAATAAATAATCACTATTATATATCATAATAATAATCACTACTACTTATATGATTATTAATCTACTTCCAGGGTGAGAGGATCAGTATTCTTTGGAAAAACTAGAAGTGGGGTAAACAAAGAAGATTCTAAAAACACATAATGCACACTTTTTTTTTAGTAGGATGGCAATTAACACATCAGTGACAGGCAACATTTTCACTTTCCTAATACTGAGACTGGGTGAAAATTAAAAAATTCTGAAGCTGGTTGCCACAAACTTCTGTCAATAAGCACAAGTAAAATGGTCTTTTCTAAATTGTCACCTTTTTCACAATACAGCTGAAAGT
>NW_007062352.1:0-1263 GCF_000164805.1 Carlito syrichta
GGGCCAGGGACCTTTGGTCCCACGCAGGGCCAGATATTGCGGCCCCCTGCTGCTGCTGTTCCACAATGTGCATGGGAGTCTCAGGTCTCACCTCGCTCCCTGGCTACATCATCTCTCACTCGGCACCCAGCACCAAGCCACCGGTCAGTCAGGGAGGCTCTGGTAGCCTGCCCCTCAAAGACACCATTCCCATTCCTGGCTGAAGTACCCTGTAGGGGGCCCAGGGCCACTCTTGCCACTCACCACCTGCATGTTGGAGTTTTGGAGAACTGGAGCTCCAGGTCCACCCTGGCTGAGGCACTCAGCGCAGGACCCTAAGCTTGGGGACACCGACAAGCAGAGAGAAATGGATCTACGAAAGAGAATCTGCCTCCACCATTCTCCAGGCAGAAATTTCCATTGCCCCATCCACCTATCTACAACCCCCACCTCAGTTCCTAAAGTAACCTCGCTAAACAGGAGACAAAGCCCCACCCCTAAGCTGAATCAGACAAAAGGGACTCACAGGCAGCCAAACCCAAACTGCAAGTAAATCTAGCTGCCTGCAACAAAAAACAAAGGAGAGAGGCTGGAGATCACAGCTGAAGTGATTTTAGTCTGATCTCTCATTGTGACTTATGATTTTATCATTTTGACTGTCTATTTTGATCACTTTTGTTGTTTGCCTTCTGACTTACACTGTTTCATGATTATATTTGTCTGTCTCTGTGTAGCTGTCAGTATTCTTTAGGGAATCTTTCTTACATGTCTTTTTTCACTTCTCTCCAGCTTTGTGTCTCTTTCTCACCTGATAGTTGGTATGTATGTCTGTTTTCTCTCTTGCTCTTCTCTCTCTCTAACTTCCTATTGACCCCCTTTCCTCCATTGTTTTCCTCTTTTATACCCCATTTTAAACTAGGCACCAAGACTACATACTGCTACACGGACAGATTGTAAGACAGAGGGAAATAGGTTCCAGTGTGCTCATACACCTGTTCACGGATGCTAGAATCAGCATATACATTCTGAACCACAGCTTCCCTCTCAATTAAACCTCAAAACTGGAAAAAAAGTGCAGTCTGCAGCCCACACTCCAACCTCAAAAGTGAACAAAGCCAGAAGATCCTCATAAGAAAGAATAGGATATTCCAGAAATGAAACAAAGGCAACCCCACCTTCCATCAAAAACAGAATTAAAGAAGGTAAGGGAAAGGGGGAGAGAGAAAAAAATCTACACAAATGAAGAAAAACCAAAAGAAGAGTATGGGTCTCTCCCAAACCCCT
>NW_007062352.1:2030-3003 GCF_000164805.1 Carlito syrichta
TCTACAGAAACCCTGCAGGCTAGGAGAGCTTGGAGCCCTATCTTCAAAGTCCTAAAAGATAAACAATTTCAACCAAGCTTAGCCAAGCTAAGCTTCATCACCAAGGGAGAATTAAAATCTTTCCCAGATATCCAATCCCTAAGAACTTATGCTGCCACCAAACCACCTCTACATGAAACACTTAAGAAAGTACTAAATACAGAAGAAAAGAAAAAAAGAACAATGTTCTTCACAAGAGTACGGGAAAAAGGATAAAATATACATGAACCAACCCCCCAAACCAAAAGAAAGACAAAAAAAAAAACAAACAAGTGGAAGAACAACAACTCTTTAAGAACTCTGTGATAGAGATGAACTCTCACATTTCAATAATTAGCCTGAATGTGAATGGACTAAACGCACCACTGAAAAGACATAGAATGGCAAATGGATAAAATATCACCAGACAACAATACACTGCCTTCAAGAGACCCATCCCACTAGAAAGGGCATACACAGACTCAAAGTAAGAGGATGGGAAACAAATTATCAGGTTAATGGAACACCAAAGAAAGGAGAAGTCACAATTCTAATTTTAGACAAAATACCATTTAAGCTTTCAAAAATTAAAACAGATACAGAGGGCCACTACATAATGATAAAAGGTTCACTCCATCAACAAGAAATATCTATCCTAAACATATATACACCCAACATAGGTGCGCCAACTTTCATAAAGCAACTTCCAGGAAAACTAAAGAAAGATACTGACTCTAACACCATCATAACTGGGGACTTTTAATACCCCACTCACAACCTTAGACAGACCATCAGGACAAAAAATCATCAAGGAGATCCGGAACCTCAATATGACTCTGGACCAAACGAACTTAATTGATACCTACAGAACACTCCATCCAAAGATCACAGAATTCACATTCTACTCATCACTGCATGGAATGTATTCTAAGATCGACCACATAATTGGCCATAA
>NW_007062353.1:0-477 GCF_000164805.1 Carlito syrichta
AGCTGGCTAGGCAGACGGCAATCTAGTCAGTGGGATGGCCATCTGGCTAGCCAGCTGGCTTAAATAGCCAGTCACCCTGCTGCTCGGCCTGCTAGCCAGCAATCTTAACTACCTGTCCACATAGCAGATGAGCCTGCAAACCAGCCAGCTAAACTTGCCAGTCACCTAATTAGCCAGCTGGCTTAACTAGCTGACTTAAGTAGATAGCCTTCCAGTTAGTCAGCTGGTTTAACTAGCCAGCCACCTAGTGAGCCAGATGAGAAACCAGCTAACATAACTCACTGACATAATTAGCTAGCAAGCCGGTTAGTCAGCTGAATTAATTAGCTAGCTACCTACCTAGACAGGTGACTAGCCAGTTGACTTAAATAGCTGACTTACCAGCTAGCCACCTGGCCTGCCAGCTGACTTAACTCTCTAGCTACCTAGCTAGTCAGATGATTAGGCACTTGAATTAACGAGCTGACTTAACGAACT
>NW_007062354.1:0-477 GCF_000164805.1 Carlito syrichta
CACAAGTTCACCTATGCCGTCGCCATCTTGCCCCGTCTCTCCATAAGGTTTATTAAAGCAAGCATTCAGTTTATACTTGCTTTTATAAGTGTGCCAAGAGAAAAACAGATAACTCTAAAATCTGTATGATAAAGACCGCAAAACTCTACATTTTCTTGTGTGTAACATGTTGCTGATATTTTATTTAAAATGTCTCAGCTATTGTCCTATATAGAAGTCAATAATGCAAATTTTGGAATTCTGTTTTGTATTTATTTTCAAGACTACACCATCCCAGAACTTTTTTGAAATTTCCTTTTTCAATTTCTCTTTAGCTTCAAATTTTGCCTTTCCTTACAGTCTTGCATTCATTCAAGGCTTTTCTAGAATTCTGTAGACTGTTGGGCTTTAAAAAGCAGAAGGGAGAGGGGGAGAAAAGTTGAGTGCAGCCTGGTCTTAGTTTCTCTTGGAACATCCCACATGACCCTCCTACTAATG
>NW_007062355.1:0-1196 GCF_000164805.1 Carlito syrichta
CGGGAGCGGCCACTGCCCTCCAGTCTGGGCGACCGAGTGAGACTCCAACTCAAAAAAAATGAAATAAAATAAAAAATAAAACTCTGTTAACACCACCTAGCACAGAAATCCAGACCGCCGTGGGTTTGGCCCCTTCCCCGACAAGTCCAGGCCGCGTGACTTCCACACCTCCGTCGCCGTCTACGGGCCCCAGTTTCCCTGGCTGAGAAGTGGGTCTGAGGCCCCCTGGCGGGTGATGTGCGGCCCGGGGTGATGGCTCACCGGAGCGCTCAGAACCGGCCGAGGCCAGCCTCTGTCTGCGCTCGATACACGGCGGCCCTGATTGTATTAATATTGGTCACCGTGATAAACTTGACTTAAATTAAATGCTGCGTGGAAGGAAGCCGGGTGTCCCGCGGGGCCGGGCTGCGTGTTATCTCCTGGCTGCCGGCTTTCTCCATCCCCCGCCCTTTCTGCAGGAGACGCATTTGCTCTCCGGACCGTCACCGGTCGCCGCGTTATCCGTGGAGCTTCCGGATGGGCCCGGGGCCATGGCTCACGCCTGTCATCCCAGCACTTTGGGAGGCCGAAACGGGTGGCTTGCTTGAGCCCAGGAGTTCGAGACCAGCCTGGGCAACACAGCCAGACCCCATCGCCACAAAAGATTTAGGTCCCTGGCCTCCGCCCCCCAGCCCTGATGGTCCCAGGCGACCCCAGGCATCCTGTGTTCCCTGGGGGGGAGAATGACCCCTGGTCGCGGAACCCCGCAAGGCGCATCCCCGTGCCATGGAGGAGAACCCGAGGCTGGGGGTGGGAGGGGCGGCTGGAGACCGCCTGTGTCGCGATTCACGCCCAGGCGGGGGCCCGAAGTCTTCCCGGCAGGGTCAGGGCCAGGGGCCCCGGGAGGAGGAGCCCGCGTTGGCAGCCTCTCCTTGGGTGGTGACACAGCCCCGCAGCCGGGCACCCTGGCCACTCACCCCTACCGGAACCCGCCTGACGGGGCGGTCGCCCGCTTTGCTCACGCATCGGGCGGTGGAGTCCAGACGGTGTGTGGAGGGGACCCACCAGTGATAGGGACACCGACCGTGAGGCACAGGGAACGCTTGGGGGCGTTGGGGGCGTCGGCCGGCTGGATTTCTCTCGCCATCTTAGGCCTCTTTTTTTTTTTCTTTCTTTCTTTTTTTTTTGAGTTGGAGTCTCACTCTGTTGCCCAGACT
>NW_007062355.1:1367-3790 GCF_000164805.1 Carlito syrichta
TCAGCCTCCCAAGGCGCGGGATTACAGGCTGAGCCACCGAGCCCGGCTTCTTTCTTTCTTTTGAGCCAGTATCTTGCTGTGTCACCCGGGCAGGAGGGCCGCGGCACACTCACGGCCACCACAGCCTCGACCCGCCGGGCTCCGGCCATCTTCCTGCCTCAGCCTCCTGAGTTGCTGGGACTGCAGACACGCGCCCCCACGCTTGGCCAGCATTTTTATTTTTGCAGAGATGGGGTCTGGCTGTGTTGCCCAGTCTGACTAGACTTCCTGGGCTCAGGCCATCCTCTCTCCTTCATCTCCCAAAGTGCTGGGATCACGTGTGAGCTGCCACACGCAGCCTTGGTGTTCACTTGCCGTTTCCCCGTCCGTCCACACCCTCTCGGGGCCCTAGTTCTGCCAGAGCCCGCCCCACTCGGAAGCCGCCGGCCCTGATGGTCTCATCGCCAGATCAGGAAGGCGGTGCCACAGAAGCTCCTCTCGGGACAGGCGACGCAGCAGAGAGGGGCAGCGCTGTGACCGCCCCTGTGACTCAGGTACCACTGCTGAGAAATGGGTCCCAAGCCGAGGTGCTGTGTGACCTCGGCCACTCACCCGCCCTCTCTGAACTGCTGAGTGTCCGAGGTGTCTGGCACAGAAACCGTGAGGGACGTCCGTGGAGGGCGCTGCTCCGAGGGTTGGTTTCGAGCCAGGCGTGGGGAACCCAAAGCAGTCCGTGAGATGTCCCGGGGTCTGGGGCATGGCGGCCAGGCCGGCGGTCTTGGGACTCGGCGGCCCCGATGTTGGTTCGACACCTCGTGCGTCTGGCCAGGCAGGTGGGCACGTTACCAGGACGCACCCGGAGCCCGTGGGCCAGCCTTCCTGTGGGGATGGAGCTCAGCGCCTGGAGACTCTAGGGCCGAGTCCTGCTTGGTTTCTTGCTCAGCGGGACCCCAGGGCGGTGGCTTTTCCGGCTGGAGCCTCAGTTTCCCTTGTGTGTAAGATGGGGATGAGACCATCTCTTGGGTGGGACAAACTTGGTATCAAAAGGGTCCCTGGCCAGGCGCAGTGGCTCAGCCTGTCATCCCAGGACTTTGGGCGGCCGGGGTGAGAGGATTTCCTGAGCCCCGGGGGTTCGAGACCCGCCCGGGCAACTTGGCGGAACCTCGTCTCTACCATAAATCACAAAAACTAGCTGAGCGTGGTGGCGCGTGCCTCTCATTCCAGCTACTAGGGAGGCTGAGGCGAGCGGATCGCCGGAGCCCAGCAGGTCAAGGCCGGGAGTGTGCCACTGCACTTGAGCCTGGGCGACAGAAGGAGACTCTGACTCAGAAAAAGAGAAAGGATCCCGGCTGGGTACGGTGGCTCCTGCCTGAATCCCAGCACTTTGGGAGGCCGAGGTGAGAGGGTCGCTTGAGCCAGGAGTTTGAGACCAGCCTGGGCAGCGTAGCAAGACCCCACCTCTGCAAAAATTAAAAATTAAAAAGCCAGGTTCGGTGGCTCAGCCTGTCATCCCGCGCCTTTTGGAGGCTGAGATGAGCGGATTGCCTGAGCCCGCGGGTTTGAAACCTGCCTGGGCAACTTGGCGAGACCGCATCTCTACAATAAATCAAAAATTAGCCGGGTGTGGTAGTGCGCACCTGTAGTCCCAACTACTCGGGAGGCTGAGGCGGGAGGATCGCCTGAACCCGGGAGGCCGAGGCTGTGGTGGGTGTGCATGGAATAACCCCAGACTGCCTGAGGAGTCGTGCTGTGTGGTGTGGTGGTTGATAAATAAATAAGTTTAACGAGATATCTTCAGTGATAATCTTAATTGCCCTAATAATAAAATTAGGCCTCTCACCTTTCCACTTCTGAGTTCCAGAAGTTACACAAGGAGTATCACTAATATCTGGAATATTACTCCTTGCATGACAAAAACTAGCCCCTATTTCAATTTTATATCAAGTCAACACAACCCTAAGCCTAACACTAGTACTATTAATTGCCTTAACTTCCATATCATTAGGCGGATGAGGAGGACTAAATCAAACACAACTCCGAAAAATGCTAGCCTACTCTTCCATTGCCCATATAGGATGAATAATCGTAATCTTAAAATGTAACCCTACCATCATAACCCTTAATCTCCAGGGCCAGGCAGGACCTTGGTGGGGCGGGGGTGGAGGTCCGGGGGTCGAGTCACACATGCCACATAGCCCGGGCCAGGCTGACAGGAGCCTGCGGCCACCCCAGGCATGGGCCAGGCCGTCGGCCTCCACGGGGAAACCGAGTCAAGCCAGTGGGGCCACAGTCCTTGGGGGTTCTGACCCTCCGTGTCAGGGCCGAGGCCACGCTGCTGGCTGCTCCTTAGGAATCCAGTGCTCCGCTACCCCGTCCTCTGAGGGATTGGCAGTTTTTCTATTTGTCTTTTCTAGATTTTGGAGACAGGGCCTAGCTCTGTGGCT
>NW_007062355.1:4520-5224 GCF_000164805.1 Carlito syrichta
CGGTGGCCGGGAGCGGCCACCGCACTCCAGTCTGGGCGACAGAGTGAGACTCCGACTCAAGAAAAAAAAAGAAAAGAAAACACTGCCTCCTTCTCGTGTCTGGGAACCTGCATGTCCTTGAAGGCGAAACCGTAAGAATGAACATGATCCGGTGAAGACAGTGACGTTTGTCCTTGCCAGCCGCCGCCGAGTCTGGCTGCATCTGCTCCTGGCCTCCGTCAGAGGCCCAAGCGTCCGAGGTGTCTGAGATGCCCGACAGGCCCACGGAGCCTGTCACCTGGGCCTGCGCCGTTGAACGCACCCACCGCGCCTGGGGTCCACAGCTTCGTGGCGGGCCGGGACCCCTCTGTGTCTGCCTGAGCTGCCCTGACGCTGTGGCCTGGGGTGGAGGCTCTGTCTCCCTGCGTCCAATTAATGAGCCCATTACAAACTCTTTATTTTCCTTGACAGTTGTTTACGCAAGAGGGAGATGGATCGCTTGGCGACTTCTGCCTGCAGGGGAGGCCAGCGGGCTGGCGGGAGGCTTAGCCTGGGGCGTGGGTGGGTCCAGCCTTCGCGGTCCCTTGGGGGTTTCCTGTGTGAGCCGGGCCTCCCTAGCAGTGGGACTCCAGGATTTTTTTTTTTCTTGAGTTGGAGTCTCATTCTCGCCCAGACTGGAGTGCAGTGGCCGCTCCCGGCCACCGCGGCCTCGACCTGCCGGGCTC
>NW_007062356.1:0-597 GCF_000164805.1 Carlito syrichta
GAGCCACCGAGCCTGGCTAATTTTTTTTTTTTTAAGTACAGCCTGGCCTTCCTTTCATAAAGGTGCTTTAGCTAGTGTTAGAACATGTCTTCTTCAGGAACAAGGCCAGGTAAAAAGTGACCTGTGAAGGGAATCAACAAACTGTTCCCCACCTACACACACACACACACACACACACACCTGTCCTCAGGAATGTTTCTCACAGGACACTTGGTTTCTGTGGGCTACAGAGGTACCTCGAATGGAGAGAAGGCTACACTATCTTTAGAATGGATGATGACTACTTCATGAATACATCTTGTGTTTGGAGGAAACAATGGAGCCCTTTACCAACAGATAGAAATTCCAAAGGAAAATGGGAATTTCCGATTAAAACCAGAGAATCCTTGTGTTATTGTTTTAATGAAAGACTTAGAAAAATGTAAAATGTCTCTTTTTTTCTGTAAGTCTGACAAACAACTGTTATTTTAAAAAATAGTGGAATTCTATGCTTAACAGTTGTCTCTTCCAATGCCACAGCATGTAAAAAATTAAAAAGTCAAAATTGGTTCCACTGTCTGCATCTGCACTGAAAGACTGAGCTAAGAAAGGGGTTAC
>NW_007062357.1:0-476 GCF_000164805.1 Carlito syrichta
CTTCAGTGACTAGCCCTTCTATGTGAAGACTGTGCCAGTGAATGTCCCTCCACAATAAAGTGTGCCCTAGTGACAGACTCTTATCTGTTATGGACACCACAGTCACTATCCCTCCTCCGTGATGGGTATCCTAGTGACTAGCCCTCCTCTCTGAGTGGTGCCCCTGTGACTGTTTTGCCTCTGTGATACATGCACCGATGCCTGAGCCTCCACCGTTATCGGTGCCCCATTGTCTGGTTCTCTGTTGTGGCTGTTCCCTGTGGTGGGAATTCTTGTTATCTAGCCTCCTCTGTGATGAGTGTCTCAATGACTGACTTTCCTTTGTGATGGTAGCCCCTGAGATTGGTCCAGTTCCCTAATGGTTACCCCAGTAACTGGCAATCCTTCCTTATGGGTGCCCATGGCTAGGCCCCCTTTTGATGGGAATATCAGTAACTGGGTCTCCTCAGTAAAGGGTGAACCAGTGAATAACCCTC
>NW_007062358.1:0-476 GCF_000164805.1 Carlito syrichta
CCACTCCACTCCATTCCATTTCATTCCATTCCATTGTCCTCAAATCCATTCCATTCCATTACTCTCTGTTCCATTCCTTTCCATTCCAATCCATACTAATCCACTCCATTCCATTCCTCTCCATTCGATTTCACTCCATTCCTCTAAAGTCCATTACTCTTCATTCATTCCATTCCTCCCCATTCCATTCCTCTCCTTTCCATTCCAATCCATTCCTCTCCATTACATTCCTCTCGATTCCATTCCATTCCTCTCCATTCTGTTCTTTTGCATTCCTATCTCTCCATTCCGTTTCACTCCATTCCCTTCCACTCCATTTCTCTCGTTTCCATTCCGTTCCTCTCCATTACCCTCAATTGAAATCGTCAACATTCCACTCCACCCCATTCCATTCCACTCCACTCCATTCCAATTCTCGCCATTCCATTCCATTCTATTCAACTCCATTCCATAAACATTCTATTCCTCTCCAGTAC
>NW_007062359.1:0-652 GCF_000164805.1 Carlito syrichta
AGTCTGGGTGACAGAGTGAGACTCCAACTCAAAAAAACAAACAAACAAACAAAAAAAAAACAAAAAAGAAAATTTAGTAACAGCCAGGTGCAGTGGCTCAGGCCTGTAATCTCAGCACTTTGGAAGGTGGAGGCGAGAGGGTTGCCCAGGAGTTTGAGAGCAACCTGAGCAACTTGGAGAGACCTCATCTCTACAATAAATCAAAAAATTAGCTGGGCATGGTTGCATGTGCCTGTAGCTCCAGCTACTTGTAAGGCTGAGGCGGAAGGATCGCCTAAGCCCACCAGGTCAAGGATCCGGTGGCAGTGAATGAGCCACTGCACTTCAGCCTGGGTGACAGAGTAAGACTCTAACTCAAAAAAAAAAACCCGAAAATTTAGTAACATAACTATCCACAATATCCTAGACTACAGTAGTGTGCCGTTCTCAAAATAAGCCCCCAAATGCTAGATGTGTACCTGATGCTGAAAGGGATACATTGGGGGTTATGGGTAAAGAGAAGTAATAGGCCTCTTTTTGGGTGGTTTTCATACTTTTTTCTTCTTCTTAAGCTGTTACAAACCATTTAGTATACTCTATATTTCTAATTTTATTTTTCTTATATTTTTCTTTTTTTTTTTTTAGAGACAGGGTCCCACTATGTTGCCTAGGC
>NW_007062360.1:0-474 GCF_000164805.1 Carlito syrichta
GAGGCTGCGGTGGCCGCCCGGCCACTAGTAGTCTGGGCGACAGAGACTCCAACTCAAAAAAAAAAAGCTGGCTGGACCCACATTCACAAAAAGGAATCACATATAAATGAACAACATAATGAGTCAAGGTCAAATCTCTTTCTACATTGTAAAGACAAATAAACAGAATAACATCATTACAGACAATGCAAAGTATATCTGTATATGTGTTACGCTGAAACTATCTTAAAACTTAACTGATATTAAGAAAATAGTTTTTAAAAACCCGTAATTCAGAAAACTCAAGGTGCTAGAACTCTAGAAAGAAGTGATAATAAAGATTTCCCAAAAAAAAATTAAGACTAAATGACTAAATAAGAAGGAACACAAGAGAATGAACACTAATAATTTTCAGGAATTAGAAGACAAAAGAAATTTTTTTTTTTTTTTTGAGTCAGACTCTCACTCTGTTGCCCAGACTGGAGTGCAGTGGCA
>NW_007062361.1:0-650 GCF_000164805.1 Carlito syrichta
GGCAGGGGTCACCATCAACTTTTTGAAAGAACTGAAAGCTGGCAGCCACCAGAGGGACACCTTATGAGATAAATCAGCTGAATCTCAGAACAGCCTGTGGCATTTTAATTCATCCTGGTCCTGCTCCCACTGCACAGACGACATGCCCGGCATAGGCTCCCAAGCTAGGGCCAGTGTGGGACAGCCTCGTTTGCAAAGAACTGCAGCTGTTTGTTGCGACCTGGTACTGGCCCAGGGGCTAGCCTTCATCTCACCTGACTGGGTATTTCTCCTTCTACCCAGGCTTACCTGGAGAGCATCTGAGAGCAACATTGACAGTGCTGCCGCCTGAGACCATGGATAGCAGATGAGGCAAACAACCAAAGAGGCTGCGGAAGAAAACTTTGCGCTGGAGAATGAGGGCTTAGACTCAGAAGAGACTGGGGGAAAGTCCTAAGCGCTCAGATCCGGTTGACGCTCAGGCTTTGCCAGGAAGAAAAAGCTATGACCGAGTGCAAGCAGGTCTACAGGTTGAAGTGCTGACCAGAGAGACACACAGAGTCCTTCTCCAAACTCTGGGAGATTGAAAAAAATCTATACACCCAAGAGTCTCAGTGAACTCCTAGTGCGATAATAAGTTCCAAGGGACCAACACAGAGGTCTGGGGAGCT
>NW_007062361.1:1805-3901 GCF_000164805.1 Carlito syrichta
CCTCATGCCTCAGCCTCCTAAGTAGCTGGGACTCCAGTGGCATGCCACCACACCCAGCCAATTTTTTATTTGATGGTAGAGAAGAGGTCTCACCAAGTTGCGCAGGCTGGTCTCAAACCCGTGGGCTCAGACCATCCTCTCACCTTGGCCTGGGATTATAGGCGTGAGCCACTGTGCCGGGCCCAGCCAATAATTTCTTATCAGAAGCCATGGAGGCCAGAAGGCAGTGAGAGGGCACATTCAAAGTGCTGAAAGAAAAACAAGACACACATACACACACACACACACACACAAAACCTGCCAACAAGTAATTCTCTCCCTGGCAAAACTATCCTCTGAAGATGAAAGTGCAATTAAGACATTCCCAGATAAACAAAAACCGAGATAACTGATTGCTAGCACCCCTGTCCTCCAAGAAACGCCCAGAGGAGTCTAGCAGGGAGAAAGAGGGCAGTAGACAGTAACCCTAACCTACAGAAAGAAAAGAAGATATAAAAGCCAGCCTTCGTGTGTTTTTGATTTGTAATTCCTGTGCTTTCTTAGACGGTGCTCAGAAAAACAACCGTAGGAAGCAGCAATTAAAACCTACGTTGGCCGGGCTCGGTGGCTCAGCCTGCTATCCCAGCACTTTGGGAGGCCGAGGCAAGTGGATGACCTGAGCCCGCGGATTCTAGACCCGCCCGGGCAACTTGGTGAGATCTCGTCTCTATGATAAAACCAAAAACTAGATAGGCATGGTAGCGCGCACCTGTAGTTCCGGCTACTTGTAAGGCTGAAGAGGAAGAATCGCCAGAGCCCAGCAGGTCGATGCTGGGGTGGCCGTGAGCATGCCACTGCGCTCCAGTCTGGGCGACAGAATGAGACTGACTCAAAAAAAAAACAGTCAGACACAGAAGGCCACATATTTCTTCGTTTATACGAAACATCCAGCATAGGCAAATCCACAGACACGGGGCTAGCCAGGGGCTGGGGAGGGGGTGGCAGGTAAATGGGACGTGGGTTTCTTCTTGGTACGACGAGAACATTTTGGAAAGAGAGAGAGAAGCTAGGTGCACAACACTGTGAAAGTACTGAAAATTTTAGTGCACACTAAAATGGACAAAACCGTGAGTTTTGTGCCCGGTTAATTTCATCTCAACTGTGCCAAGAGGATGGGCGTCCCCTCCACACACAGCGTGAGGGTCCCTCCGGAGATACAGCGAGAAGGCGGAGCAGAAGCAAGAGGGCGAAATCCAGGGGGCAGCCCACCCCGCCCGGGCAGTGTCTGCAGGACCCACAGGCCCTCGGGCCTGGCTCCGGCCTGGCCACGTGCCTCCTCGTGCTCCACCCTTCCGCTTCTCCGCCTCTGCCCCCCTCCCCCAGTGGGCACGTGGCTGGCTCAGGCTGCCCCGGCAGCCCCCAGGGCCAAGGCCGCCCGTCCCCACCCACCTGGCCTCGGTGACGTCGGCAGGGTTTCCCCTGCACACCTTCTCCAGCTGCACGTAGAGGGAACAGTTGACCCTGCGCCAGTCGGGGTCACAGACGGCCAGGAAGTTGGGCCGCAGCCGGCCAATCGTGTACTTGGCCAGGTCTGTCAGCGACTGACTCACGGCGGCCCCGAAGAGGAAGGTCCCCAGCACCTTGTACACGGCAGCCACGTAGTTGTTGAAGTCGGAGCGGGAGTACAGGCGGTCGGTGTACACCAGGTAGGCCTCCCCCGCCGAGACCTGGAAGGTGACGAGGAGCGGGGGCTCTTGGTCGGCCTCTCCGCGAGGCTGCTGGGACGCCCGGCACCCCAGAGGGCCCCACTCCCCACAGGCCAGTACTGCCCAGGTGAGCTGTGTCCCAGATGGCCTGCAGATCTCCAGGGCAGGGCTGCGCCCACCCCCTCCCCCCCAGCCCCTCCCGCCTTACAAGGATGACGGTGGCCGTGATGGTGACGCCGGCCATGAGCCCATGGGTGATGGTGTCTGGACGGTAGGGGTAGCGGATGGAGTCATCTCGGCAGTAGAAGCCCCGCTTGTAGGGGGCATTCGCCAGCGTCAGGATGGCGAAGGGCAGAGAGGCTGGGCGGGGGCAGAGGCCCGGGAGCCTGTGTGGGTCTCCCCCAGCTGGCC
>NW_007062361.1:4108-4780 GCF_000164805.1 Carlito syrichta
GCGGCAACACCCAGCCCCATCTCAGTTCTGCCTCCCTGCGGCTGTGTGGCCTCTGCCAGGCAGCTCAACCTCTCTGGGTGCCCCAGTGAAGGATGGCGGCAGCACCCTGCTCACAGGCTGCTTGAGGGCAAGGTTTGACTATGTGCACACCGCTTAGTGCCTGGCATACAGACAGCATCTCACAAATGCTTAAACAACAGCACAGGTGCTCAGGAAGTGGGGCCCAGGGCTGGCAGGTGCCCCATTGGGGCCGCTGGCTGTTCCCTGACCCACCCCAAAGGGGTCTCTCCCTCCCGAGCAGGAACTCAATTCCCCAGGGGCAGAATCCCGGGGGCCACTGTCCAGCGGGCAAACACTTGGCCTTTGTTCCGAGACCCTGAGGGAGGGGGGCCTCGGGAAGCCCCCGCCCCCAACCCGCCCGACAAACCCGCTGGACAGGTTTGGTTCCAGCTCACCCCAGGGCCCTCGCCCGCCCCCCCTCCTCACCTGCAGCCTGGGGCCCTGGTTTTCCTCCAGTCTCCGGGGAATGCGACAGGGCGAAAGGACCTCCCCGCCCGCGCAGGGGTTCGAGTCCACCCGCGCACTGGGCGCCCCGGGCCAGGGTCGGCCCGCTGCGCCCGGGCAAAGCCTCCCGCGCAGGTGAGCAAGCGAGGCAGTCCTCCCGGCGACCCG
>NW_007062362.1:0-473 GCF_000164805.1 Carlito syrichta
ACTTGAGCCCAGGAGTTCCAGACAAGCCTAGGCAACATAGCAAGACCTCGTCTCTACAAAAAATTTTTAAAAATTAGCCGCACATGGTGGCATGCACCTGTAGTCCCAACTACTCAGGAGACTGAGGCAGAAGGAACTCTTGAGTCCAGGAGAGCAAAGCTTTATTGAACCATAATCATGCCTCTACCCTCCAGCCTGGGCGATAGAATAAGACCCCAACTCAAAAACAAGAAAGAAAAATTAAAAAGTACAGTCATGTGCCACATATCTATGTTTTGATGTGCAACCACATACAAAATGGTGCTCCCATAGGATTATAATAGAGCCAGAAAATTCCTATCACCCATTGCCATTGTAGCCATCATGATAAAGCAATGCATTGCTCATGTGTTTTTGGTGATGCTGTTGTAAACAAACCTACCGCACTGCCAGCCATACAGAAGTATAGGCTGTATTAATATATCCAGTATGCC
>NW_007062363.1:0-516 GCF_000164805.1 Carlito syrichta
GCTGATTTTTTGATTTTATTGTAGAGATGAGGTCTCGCTGCCCAGGCGGGTCTCAAACCCATGGGCTCAGGCAATCCATTCACCTCAGAATGTGCACATTTTAATTGTGGTTAGGGTCTTATGCCCTCCCCCACCCACCATGAAGAAAGACCCATGGACTGCTTCAGTCACGTTTTTCCTCAATCATGTGATCACATAATAGCACCCACATCTGTAGACTCCCTTCTCAGTGGACAAAGCTCTTTACATAAATCTCATTTCCTCCTTCCAGTAGCCGGTGAGGTGGCGGGGCATAGACTGTCCCCAATTTATGGACCAGCAAACTCACTGAGTATGTCATCCCTTGGGATCAGAGAACTAGAGAGTGATAACAAGTCCAGGTCTTCTGGCCTTCAGACCATCACTAAATGCAGAACTCAAGTCTGACAAGGCGTTAGCCTCCAAGAGTTGAATTCCCCTTCGTAACCGTAACCCTCTGATTTGACTACAGGCACCAGAGCCCCCTGTGCACCCTGG
>NW_007062364.1:0-473 GCF_000164805.1 Carlito syrichta
ATGGAATAGCATGGAATGGAATGGAGGGAGAGGAACGGAATGAAATAAATAGCTTTAATTGGAATGGAATGAAATGGAAAAGAATCGAATGAAGAGAAATTGCAAAGAATGGAGACGAATGGAATTTAATGGAATGGAATGGAGAGGAATGGAATGGAGAAGAAAGGAATGGAATGGGATGCTTTGGAATGGAATGCAGAGGTATAGAATGGACAGAAATGGAATGAAATGGAATGAAATGGAGAGGAAATGAATGGAATGGAATGGAAACAAATAGTTTGGAAATGACGGGAATGGAATGGATAAGAATGGAATGCAATGGGGAGGATTGTAATGGAGTGGAATGGATTGGTACAGAGTGAAAGGTAATGGTATGGAATGGAATGGAAAGGAGTGGATTGAAATGGAATGGAATGGATAAGAATGGAATGAAATGAAGAGGAATGGAATGGAGTGGAATGGAATGGAATGGA
>NW_007062365.1:0-473 GCF_000164805.1 Carlito syrichta
AGTGTTAGATCTGGCTTATCCAGTTTCTGTTGGAGTATATTCTGCTATCTATTATCAATGTCCTTGATGAGCTCTGATGGGGGCAATGAGGCTATATAACCCTACCCCATATGTGTTATTTCTGTACTAGATTTACATTTTCATGCTTGATGTTTAACCTTTCATATTCTAAAATCACTAAGTCCCGTAAAAAAAAAAAGAAGAAGTTGACTCTGATATTTCAGCCAAACACATGCACGACTTTAAAGACTGGGCGGTGTTATGTACACATAGTGCTAGTGTAAACTATGGCATAAGCTATATACGGAAGTCAAAGGATGGATGTGTTCATAGAAACTACCTATGAATTTTGGCACCTGTGTGGTTATAAACATGGTATCATAAAGACTGTAGATGCACATGACGTGGGGTTGCAAGCTCGCAAGCAGCCATTTAAATCTTAGCTGTATAATCAGTCCCAGTCACTTTTTAAC
>NW_007062366.1:0-473 GCF_000164805.1 Carlito syrichta
CCGGATGGGCTCAGGCGATCCTTCCGGCTCAGGCGATCCTTCCGGCTCAGGCGATCCTTCCAGCTCAGGCAATCCTTCCACCTCAGCGTTCCAAGTAGCTGGAACTACAGGTGCTTGCTACCGCAGCTGGCTTATTTTTTAATTTATTGTAAAGACAATGTCTCCCCAAGTTGCCTAGGTTGGTCTCGAACCCCGAGCTCAATCGTCTCACCTCGGCCTCCCAAAGTGCTGGGATTACAGGCTTGCATCACTACACCAGCCTAGGGAGATAACTTTTTTAGGGGTGAAGGTGGCCTGTGGGCAAACTCATGAAAGAAGAGTGGCCATCTTGCAAATGTCTCAGGCAAGTTTGGAGGAACTGAAAGTCTGGAGCCTAAGGTACTAAAAAGAAGGGAGTGACAGGAAATCAAGACTAGGCCATCAAGGACCCTGGGTGCAAGGCTTGGGGATTTTGATTTAATCTTGGATATGTC
>NW_007062367.1:0-473 GCF_000164805.1 Carlito syrichta
ATTTAAAAAATGAATTTAGAAAATTTTAGATGAAATGTTTTTAGCATGGCAAGATCATCAGTTGCTTATATGTAAAGTGCTCTTGTACTATAATATTTTTCTTTGAACTAGCTCAATACTTAGCTTTTAAGTGTTGTCAATATCTTCTGCTAATAACAATTAGTACAGTACCCAGCAGACTAATTGTTATTTCATTGGAGAGAATAATTGTGTCATTAAAATCTTCCCACTGAAATTTCTTAATAGAATAATTTACAGCACTATAGCATTTACCAGTTAGCAACAGATTTACATTCAGACCCAATAGTTGCCTCCTTGTTACTTTATCAATTGTGTATTTACTTAGTTTTTTTTTTAATTGCAAATAGGTTACACTTTCTCTCTTTGTTAATGTAATTCCCAGCTCTATATTTATTTTTTAATCAGAATTAGTCTAAAAAATATCTCCTTAGGTTTCATTGGTCACTATAATC
>NW_007062368.1:0-471 GCF_000164805.1 Carlito syrichta
ACCTAGTTAAGTGAGTTGGCTATCCAGATGGCTACCTAATTAAGTCAGCTAGTTAAGTCAGGTGGCTATCCAGGTGACTAGAGAGATAGAGAACTAGTTAAGTCAGCTGGCTAGCCAGCGGGATAACTAGTTAAGTCAGCTAATTTAATCACTTGACTGGTCAGATGCCTTGCTCATTAATCAACTAGTTAAGTCAGCTGGCTAACCAGCTGGCTAGCTAGTTAAATCACCACATTAATTAAGTTGGCTAGCCAATCATTCGCTAGTTAAAAAGCTATTTAAGTCAGATAGCTAGATAGCTGTCTAGCTAGTTATTTCAGCTAATTAAGTCACCTGTCTAGCTAGGTATCTAGCTAGTTAAGTCAGCAAATTAGGTCAGCTAGCTAGGTAGCTATGTCAGCTAGATAAGTAACCTAGGTAGCCTGATAGCTAGCTAGGTAGCTAGCTAGTGATATCACCTAGTAAAGTCAT
>NW_007062369.1:0-634 GCF_000164805.1 Carlito syrichta
GGAGAAAAACCTCCGGGTGAAGCTCTCTCGGCAGCCGCTGGCAAGGGTGGTGTGGGGTCCAGGAGCCCAGAGGTGGAGGGTGCAGGGCTGGGGCAGAGTCGGAAAGTGCTTCTGAGGAGGGGAGGGGCTGGGGGCTGGGAGTGCTGTGCTGCCAGGCGGGAGCAGAAGGCAAAGCCACCCGTTCTGACTACAGACTGCAGGCAACAACAAAGGAGGAAATGTAGGAAACAAAAGCCACGTGATGAATGTATGGGTAAAAGTGAGGTCCCTAGGCTCGCGCCTGTAATCCCAGCAGTCTGGGAGGCAGAGGCGATCGGCTTGCCTGAGTCCAGGGGTTCGAGACCAGCTCGGGCAACTTGGCGAGACCTCGCCTCTACAATAAATGAAAAAGTTAGCTGGGTGTGGTGGCGTGAGCCTGTAGGTCCAGCTACTTGGAAGGCTGAGGTAGAAGGATCACCTGAGACCAGCAGGTCGAGGCTACAGTGGCCGTGAGTGTGCTGTTGCACTTTAGCCTAGGTGATAGAGTGAGACTCTGACTCAAAAAACAAAC
Organism: Carlito syrichta; assembly: GCF_000164805.1. NCBI lineage: Eukaryota > Metazoa > Chordata > Mammalia > Primates > Tarsiidae > Carlito > Carlito syrichta. The sequence goes on from NW_007062369.1 coordinate 551, forward strand.
AAACAAACAAACAAACAAACAAACAAAAGCAAGCTCCCTGTGGCTGAACCACCTTGGACATGTTCAGACTCACAGCTGTGCGAC
>NW_007062370.1:0-716 GCF_000164805.1 Carlito syrichta
AAAAAAAAAAAAGAATTCCAGTAAGGTGAGCTTGGTTATTGGGGTAACTTTTCCCCTGTGAGCATCTGCCTATCAAGAAGAGGCCTTCAAAGGCTCAGCTACTGAGCAAAGCTCTCCACAGACCAACAACCAAGGGGGTCAACTGTTATTCTGAGACTACCAAGGAGTGAGAGGGGCTGGTAAACCCCCAAGCTTTAGGTTGGATCTCCAAAATGCTGTCCTCTAGGAAACTTGTGAACCCCAAAAATTAAACCTTGTGAGAACTGAAGCTCAGCTTCAGAACACATCAAATCCTGATTGTATTAAAGTAGTCTAGGGTTTCTGGAGGAGGAAGAAAATATGTGAGATCTCAAATTATCTCCATTTAAAAAAAATGTATGATGTGTGTCACAGACAAGGCAACATGAATACATTATCAAATCCAAAAGAAATCACAGAAATCAAAAACCAACCCACCCATAAGAGGTCCCAATAATAAAGTTAACAAGCATGCACTTTAAAATAATCATACTGTACATGTTTAAGGTAGTAAAGGAATGATACTGAAAACTATAAAAAAGTGAATCAAATCGGATTCTAGAACTGAAAAGAAATGGCAAATTAAACATCAGGTTGTTTTACTAACAAATCACTTAGATCTAAAAGAAGAATTGATGGAATGGGAAGCAAGTCAGAAGAAAATCTCCCCAAGCAAGCAAGAGATAAATGTGAGAAAA
>NW_007062371.1:0-868 GCF_000164805.1 Carlito syrichta
CGTGACCTTCTCACCACTGTAGTGACCCAGATATACACATAAAGAAGAAAATACTGCAAAGTTGACAGGAGCTTACAAGAAATCTGATGACTGATAGGTTAAAGACTCCAGAATTTTTCTACCTGAAGTTCTTGCAGAAAAGTTAAGAAAACATCTCCACCCTACCACCCACCTAGGAAAAACCAAAATGGTTAACCTGTTAAACCATTTTTATATTATCAACAACTTAAAAGACCAAGCTAATTCAGAAACTTTAATGTGTCCTGCTTGTGCACACATCAATCCCAAGGAAGGGCCGAAACCCCTTCAAGAAATCAGGGCACAAGGATTAAGCACTGGTAAACAATGGAAAATAGACTTTACTGAAATAAAACCTCCACATGCAGGATACAATTATTTACTGGTATTAGTAAACACTTTCTTGGGATGGGTAAAAGCATTTGCCACACACACAAAAAATAAATTTCCCTTATGGTTGCAAAATACTTGTTAAATGAAATACTTCCTAGGTACGGGCTTCCTCTTTCTATTGGCTCAGACAATGGTCCTGCCTTCACCTCATCCATAGTACAACTGGTTAGCAAAGCACAAAATGTCAAATGGAAACTGCATTGTGCTTACTGACCACAAAGCTCTGGACAGGTAGAATGCATAAACTGGACTCTAAAAACTACTTTATTTAAATTAATAATAGAAACCAGTGAAAAATTGAGAACTCTCTTACCTCTAGCTCTCCTTTGAGCTGGATATACCCCATATAAGGCTGGGTTTACTCCCTGAAATCATGTTTAGAAGACCCCCTCCTTTGTTACCCCATTTGCAGAATCCTATTCTTAAAGAGTTTACTAATCAATCTATGTTAAAGTAT
>NW_007062371.1:1282-5130 GCF_000164805.1 Carlito syrichta
AACTGCTTTGTTAACTTTGCCAAACAATGAATCAACTCAGTAAAACTTCTGTATACCAGAACCTATTATAATTCCCTTCCTTTAACTGAAGAGTCAATGAATTGTCTTATGCACAACTAAAAGGGGGGAATGAAATGAGCTAAATCAGTTAATAAAATCAAATTGCTAGCAAAATAATAATGTTAACCAGCTTACTCCATTTTGTTTAAAACTTTCATCTTAGTTACCTGCCTGACCTAAGAATCAATTTCTACATGTAATTACAGTAATGTTCCCATGACCACAGACCCCCATCTTTGTCTCCTTTGGGCAGATCATACTGACCATTTCCTGCTGACTGTTACAAAACTCTTTAGCCATATAATTGTATGTCTTGTTAACTGAAATCAAATATTATGCTTTGCAAAACTCCATTGTTACATGTTCATATTTTGTTCTTATAGTCTGTTAGTGGCCTAACCAAGGCAACTCCATTGTGTAATGATCCTTCTACCTTGTCTCTATGTAACTATCTTTTTTTTTTTCTTTTGTGTTGGAGTCTCACTCTGTCGCCCAGACTGGAGTGCAGTGGCTACTCCCGGCCACCGCAGCCTTGGCCTGCCAGGCTCCGGAGATCCTTCTGCCTCAGCCTTCCATGTAACTATCTTAAACTATAAGTTAATGGCAGAACTCCAGGGACGTTCTGGGCATTGGCTATACCTAGGACATGAAATTAGTCAAAGTTCCCTAACAATCAAAACTTTCCATTTTGGTTTCCAAGTTGTTAGTTAATAGTTGCTATGGTCACTAACTTGGTACATAGTCAATACTGCAAATTTTGCCTATAACAGTTTGTCACAAACTGCACCAATTTGTCAAGTTATTTTTCCTGGCATTTGCCTGCTCTTGACCCGTGAGTTAATAAAAAATAATTAAACTCAGTTTGCTGGCATGACTTCTCACTTTCTCAGTCATAACACATACTTATTATAAACCTCTGCAATCCTGCTACTATTATTTACTCAGGGGAAATGGAAGCCTTTGTTCACACAAGAATCTATAAGTGGATTTGGGGCCAATTTTATTCCTAAGAGTCCCAAATTGAAAGCAATACAAATGTCCACAAATGGGTGAACTGTTTTCATCTATACTATAGAATTCTAATTTGCAAGAAGTGAAACAACCTGTGATATATGCAACTACATGGATGAATCTGGAACACATTATGCCAAGTGAAAGGAGTAGCACTCAAATGGCTATCTACTGTAAAATTCCAACAACCTTCTCAAGAAGGTGAGAATGAAACCATAGGAACAGGAAATAGAACAGTGATTGCCAGGATCTGGGAAAGAGAGGAGAAATTTATCACAAAGAGGCAGCAGAGAATTTGGGGAATAGCATAACTGTTTTATATATTGATTTTGGCAATGGCTACAGGATTGTTTGTGTCTGTAAATACTCAGAGTTGCACAACTAAGAAGGACGATTATATGCAAATTGCACTTCAGAAAACTTGACTTAAAATAAGGGAAGATAAAATTAAGACATTTCTAGATACACAAAAACATTGAAATAAATTATTATTAATATAGCTATGCTGCATTGCTAAAGGAAATCATTCAGGCCACAGGAAGATGATTTGGCTAATAATTTAGATTACAGGAAGGAATCAACAGACATAGAAATGGTGTGTGTATGTGAGTGTGTATGTTTATGTATTTATTTTGTTCTCTTTATTTATGAGTCATATGACTGTATTTTGGGTTTATTCTGCATATATGTGCAATATATATGACCACAAAGCATAACTGAGCTAGTCTCAAAAAAAATCTATATTGTGCTTGGCGTAAGGAAATATCAACTTAAATAATATTGTTTAAGGTGCATATTTTTATGCATTGTTAAAAGATTAACAACCAAAAAGATAAACCAGGCAAATACATGTAACTCAGATGTCAGTTGGAAAAATGAAAATTACATACTAAAGATATTTAAGAGAAAGAAAGTAGTAAAACAAGAATGGGACAAAAAATGGAAGAAAAGGATGGCAAATTGACAGGTCTAAATAAAATCATATTAATAATATCATTAAAAATGAATATACTAAATACTCTAACAAAAATAGCAACATTGTCAGACTGGTTTAAAAAATCAAGTCTTCTCTGCTTATAAAAGATGCACTTTAAATTCAAAGGCACACATTGGTTGAAAGTAAAAGGATAGAAAAAACAGCAGAAACATAAGAGGTTTTGAGTGGTTGTATTAAAATCAGACAAAGTAGACTTTAATATAAAGAATGTTACTAGAGACAAAGAGGGACATTTTATTATGATGAATGGGTGAATACAGTAGGAAGGTAAAACAATCGTAAATTTGTGTGCATTTGACAATGAGCTGCAAAATATATGAAGCAAATACTGATAGAGTTGAAAAGAGAAATAGACAAATCAACAATTATAGTGGGGATTTAAACACTCTCTGTCAGTATTTGATAGAATATGTAAACTAGATATTGGCCTCTTGAACAAAATTATCAACTAACTTATCAACTATAGTGATAACTATAGTATGGACTACTCATCTGGGTAGACCATGTACTCAACCATAATAAAGTTCTCAAAAATGTAGACATTGAAATTAAGCAGCATGTATTCTCTGAATCAAGAAGAGAAAGAGAGATGTGGGAAATTCCCAAGTATGTGGAAATAATAAAAAGAATGATCATGTAAATAAAACAAAACCTGATCAAAAGCTCAAGTGCCCATGCCAATAGAGATAAAACATACAAGTGGGATCTCATCAAACCAAAAAGCTTCTGCAAAGCCAAAGGAACCATCAAGAGAGCAGGGAGATAGCTCACAGAATGGGGAAAAAAATATTTGCCAACTGTATATCTGACAAAGGCCTAATACCTAGGATCTACAAGGAACTCAAACATGCCAAAAAGAATAAAACCAAGCAGCTCTATTAAATAGTGGGCAAAAGATATGAATAGACACTTGTCAAAAGAAGACATATGAACAGATAGCAGATACATGAAAAAATGCTCAGTCTCGCTAGTCATCAAAGAAATGCAAATTAAAACCACATTGAGATACCACCTAACTCCAGTCAGGATGGCCATCAACAATAACTCAGAAAACAACAGATACTGGAGAGGATGTGAGGAAAAAGGAAGACTTCTACACTGGTGGTGAAAGTGTAAACTACTACAACCTCTGTGGAAAACAGTGTGGCTATTTCCAAAAGATCTAAAAATTGACCTCCCATACAATCCAGCAATCCCCCTTCTGGGAATATACCCAGAGGAATTCAATCATTCTACAAAAAAGATATCTGCGCATGCATGTTTATTGCAGGCACTATTCACAATAGCAAAAACACGGAATCAACTGTGCTACCCAACAAAAGTAGACTGCATTTTAAAAATGTGGTCCATATAGATGATGGATTATTACATAGCCATAACAAAGGAAAAAAATTATGAACTTAACAGCAACTTGGATGGATTTAGAGTCTGTAATACTCAGTGATCTATCACAGAAACAAAGAACTGAGTACTACATGTTCTCATTCATAAGTGGACGCTGAAAAATTATCATACTATAAGAAAGGGATTAGCAGTAATAGGAAACTACCAGGGGAGGGAGCAGGAAGGCACACTTCATCAATAAGCATACTTGATCTCAAACCGGGTGATGTGGTGAAGAAAGTGAGGTCCAAACTTTACATATACAATGACCATTTGTACACCTAACCCTGAATTGCACCCCATGTCTTTAAAATAAAAATTTAAAATTTTTTTTCCTTTAGAGACTGGCTGCAGTGCAGTGGCTTGATCATAGCCTCCTGAAGCCTCAAACTCCTGG
>NW_007062372.1:0-469 GCF_000164805.1 Carlito syrichta
TCTACTCATCTATCACTACCCAGTTTAAACATCGTGACTACCCTGTGGATTTCCCAGAACTTCAGACCCATTTAATAAATCAGAATCTCTGGGATGGAGCCTGGAGATCTTTGTTTTTATTTAACAAGAGCCTCAGTTGTTATTGTATGCATTTCTTTGGGATAGCTTTGGAAAATTATTGCTTAGACAACATTGGTTCTTAAATCAAGACATGCATTTTACTCAGCATTGCATCCTAAGCGTAGCACAGTGTTGGTCTATGGGAGGCATGCAATACATGCTTGCTGACCAAAACTGGATTGATTGTAATTCCTGCCTACAGCTTTCAAATTCTTGAATTTAACAGAGGAAAAAGCAATATATAAAGGAGGAAAAAAAATCACTAATAATGGAATTTCCACCAAGACTTCAGGAGATATTTGAGGTCATAGCAGATTTTCTAACAATTGTGTATAAGACCCTTAAATAA
>NW_007062373.1:0-551 GCF_000164805.1 Carlito syrichta
GCCAATTAGGATAAAAAGTTGTTGAACTGCCTATATTGCCTGAATTTTGACTTGTTTGACTTGGTTGGAACATTGAGTTTATTCCATAAGAACTCTTGTTAAGCAGTACACTTTGGTCTTTGTTTTGTTTTCTTTTCTTTTTAGAGATAGAATCTACTTATGCTGCCCAGATTGGATTCAAACTCCTGGATTCAAATGATCCTCCCACCTCAGCCTCTCAAGTAATTGGGACTACAGGCTCACACCACCATGCCCTCTTAATAGTCATAATTGTCCCTCTAGTGCACTATATCTTCTCAAGTCTTAAAACATTTTGTATGCACCCATCCACCGAGAATTGAATGGTCTCACTTAGCAAGAACATAAAGAATTATTCTACTGGTGTGGCTTGTGAATTCCAAACTGAGAACAAATATGTCATTGATAATAGTGACAGGGAATGGTATAGACTGTGTTCAAATAAGGCAAATGCCCAGCTGTAACCAATGCAACTGTTCCTGTATCTCACTTCTGTTTTCTGTTACTTTTCTTTTTCTGGCCATAAATTATAT
>NW_007062374.1:0-860 GCF_000164805.1 Carlito syrichta
TCGCTAGCTAGACAGCTGACCTAAATAGTTAGCTAACTAGCTCACTACCTCGTTAGCCAACTGATTTAAACAGTTAGCTAACTAGCTAACTAACTAGCTAACAAGCACACTTAAATAGTTACCTGCCTAGCTAGCTAGATGTCTTAAGATGCTAGCTAACTAGTTAGCTTACTCATTATCTAACGTGCTAGGTAACTGACTTAGTCATCTGACTTAACTCTTTAGCTATGAGCTTCCTAGGTGTCTCAAGCAGCTGACTTACTCATTAGCTTACTAGGTAGCTAGCTGACTCGTCCAACTGACTTAACTTGTTAGCTAACTAGCTAGCTAGCCTACTCAACCAGCTTACTCAAACTGTTTGATAACCAGCTAGCTAGGTGACTCAGCCAGCTGACTTAACCAGTTAGTTAACTAGCTAACTAGCTGACTCAACCTCTGACCTAATCCATTTGCTAGCATGCTAGCTAGCTGTCTTAACCAGTTGACTTAATTTGAAAGCTGAATTAACTAGCTGAATTATTTAGGTGACTTAACTAAATTTGCTGACTTAACTGACCAACGTAACTAGTAAGCTAGTTGACTTTACTACCTGAATTAAATAGTTGGCTAACCCTTTAACTAGCTGAATAAGTAGCTGACTTAACTAATTAGCTTGCCACTTAGTTAACAGACGAAAGTACCTGACTTAAATAGTTAACTAACTAGTGACCTAGCTGACTTAGCTAGCTAGCTGACATAGCTAGCTGATTTAACTTGTTGACTAAGGAGATAGCTAGCTGACTTAACAAGTTGGTTAATGTGTTAGCTACCTCTTTTAACTAGTTGGTAAATGAGTTAACTAGCTGACTTAACTAGTTTTT
>NW_007062375.1:0-2962 GCF_000164805.1 Carlito syrichta
AAGGAAGGAAGGAAGGAAGGAAGGAAGGAAGGAAGGAAGGAAGGAAGGAAAGAAAGAAAGAAAGAAAATGGTTACAGGCCAGGCACCGTGACTCATGCCTGTCACCCCAGCCTTTTGGGAGGCCGAGGCAGGAGGATTGCTTAAGGCCAGGAGTTCGAGACCCGCCAGGGCAACATAGTGAGCCCCCCATCTCTAAACAAAATATGCAAATGATCCGGGCGTGGTAGCGCCCGCCTGTAGCTACACAGGAGGCTGGAGTGGGAGGATCAGCCAAGCCCAGGAGGCCCAGGCGACAGAGGGACACCTTGACTCAAAAAAATAAAACGGCCCAAGTGGTGAGTTTTGTGGCGTGCATTTTGCCACCATTGTAAAAAGGAAGGAGGAAGTGGAGAGTGGAGGGGCCCGTGTGACTGCATTCACTTCCTTCAGGTGAGGCTGGCAGGCGCGAGGAGTCACCGCCCCAGCCCCCTTGTGGCGGCTCGAGTTCCCGCATGGCCGAGACGCCTGCGCAGCGGATGGCTCGTCTGACTTTCCAGCCTGGGATCCCAGAGTGTTGGACTGAGACAGAGTCTCGCTCTGCCACCCAGGCCGAGTGGCAGGGGCACAATCGTAGCTCACCACAGCCTCGACCTGCTGGCTTCCAGCGATCCTCCCGCCTCAGCCTCCCAAATAGCTGGACTACTGGCTCGTATCACCATGCCCAGCTAATTTTTTAAAAATTTTGAAGCTGGACGTGGTGGCTCAAGCCTGTCATCCCAGCACTTTGGGAGGTTGAGGTGAGAGGGTTGCCTGAGCCCATGGGTTTGAGACCAGCCTGGGCAACATGGCAAGACCTCTTCTCTACAATAAATCAAAAAATTAGCCAGGCGTGATGGCGTGAACCTGTAGTTCCAGCTACTTGGAAGGCTGAGGCGGAAGGATTGCCGGAGCCCAGCAGGTTGAGGCTGTGGTAGCTGTGAGCAGTGTGCTACTGCACTCCAGCCTGGGCGACAGAGTGAGACTCTGACTCAAAAAAATAAAATAAAAATAAGTTTTGGGCAGAGACGGGGTCTTGCTATGTTGCCCAAGCTGGTCTTGAGCTCCTGGGCTCAAGCGATCCTCCCACCTCAGCCTCCCAAAGTGCTGGGATGACAGGTGTGAGCCACCGCACCTGGCCTCAACTCACATTTCACCAGGGTCCTTGTCACCGTTAATGCACCATGGTCAGCAGGGTTCACCTTCCCGACAACACTGTAGATGCCCAGAATGGGAGTGTCAGCACCTGTTTTCTGTTTCCGAAACACTTTTTCATGTCGTTCCACCATGCACACAATTATTTTTTTTGAGTTGGAGTCTCACTCTGTCACCCAGACTGGAGTGCAGCGGCCGCTCCCGGCCACCGCAGCCTCGACCTGCTGGTCTCCGGCCATCCTTCCGCCTCGGCCTTCCGAGTAGCCGGAATTACAGGCATGCGCTACCACGCCCGGCTGATTTTTTGATTTATTGTAGAGATGAGGTCTCGCTGCCCAGGCGGGTCTTGAACCCGCGGGCTCAGGCAGTCCATTCACCTCAGCCTCCCAAAGGCGCAGGATTACAGGCTGAGCCACCGAGCCCGGCTTACAAAATTTTTTGTAGAGATGAGGTCTCTCCATGTGGCCCAGGCTTGTCTCAAACTCCTGGCTTCAAGCAAGCCTCCCATCTCAACCTTCCAAAGTGCTTGGATTACAGATGTGAGCCCCTGCATTTAGCCTGTTTTATTTCTCTTCTTTTTTTTTTGAGTCGGGGTCTCACTCTGTTGCCTAGACTGGAGTTCAGTGGCACGATCACAACCACTGTAGCCTCGACTTCCTGGGCTCAGGTGGTCTTCCCTCCTTGGCTGCCCGAGTAGCTGAGACTACAGGTGTGTCTTGCCACGTTGTCCATGTCGGTCTTGAACTCCTGGCCTCATGTGATCCTCTCGCCTTGGCTTCCCAAAGCACGACGATAACAGGCATGAGCCACCGGCTGGGCCTCAAAGGTTACTGCTTGAAGGAGAAAGCCATTAGCCCTGAAGAGTCAGACCCACTGTTTCATGGGAGAACAAGGCTCCTTGTTTTAGTCCACGTAAGAATTCGGTTTCTCTAGGCCAGGTGTGGTGGCTCAAGCCTATAATCCCAGCACTTTGGGAGGCGGATGCAAGAGGATTACCTGAGTCCAGGGGTTCGAGACCAGCCTGGGCAACATGGCGAGAACTCATCTCTGCAATAAATCAAAAAATTAGCCAGGTGTGGTGGCGTGCACCTGTGGCTCCAGCTACTTGGAAGATTGAGGCGGAAGGATAGCCTAAGTCCAGCAGGTCAAGGCTGCGGTGGCTGTGAGCAGTATGCCACTGCACTCCAGCCTGGGTGACAGCAGAGTGAGGCTCCAGCTCAAAAAAATCTGGTTCCTCTTGTTTGCTCCATGCTGGGCCAAACTCGAATTTCAGTTCTTTATTTTTCAGAAATTCCAAAGAATGTAAAAGGAGGTAACGAGAAGACTCAGAACTGCTGCCCAGCAGAAGACGTGTTCAGACACATCTGTGGCTACCGGGTGTGGTGGTTGAAGAAGAGAGACCCGAGAGGACCGTGCGCGGGGAGGGGCAGTTATTCTCCAACTGCCATCTTCCCTTCAGTGTCAGAGTACCCGATGCTTCCAAGGGACAGTGGCTGTCCGGCTGGGTCATGGCTTCCTCTGTGTGACCTCAAGGTTATGTTCTGGCCCGTAAACTCTGGGTGGAAGCACTAGGGTCACGTCCAGTCCAGAAAGGAGGATGGTTGCCCTCCTCGCTTTTTTTTTTTTTGAGTTGGAATTTCATTCTGTCGCCCAGACTGGAGTGCAGTGGCCGCTCCTGGCCACCACAGCCTTGACCTGCCAGGCTCCGGCGATCCTTCCACCTCAGCCTTCTGAGTAGCCGGAATTATAGGCGTGCGCTACCACGCCCGGCTGATTTTTTGATTTATTGTAG
>NW_007062375.1:3765-6811 GCF_000164805.1 Carlito syrichta
CCAGCTGCTTGGAAGGCTGAGGTGGAAGGATCACCTCAGCCCAGCAGGTCGAGGCTGCGGTGGCTGTGAGCATGCCACTGCACTCTAGCCTGGGTGATAGAGTGAGACTCCGACTCAAAAAAGAACCTAAAAACTTTATCATAGGTACATGTAGGAAAACAACACAGTTCACATGGAATTTGGTGCTATCTGAGGACTCGAGTATCCCCAGGGGTCTTGGAACATGTCCTGCTCTGACAGGGGGTCTACAATTCAAAATGACCCAACACTGGGTGGTAAAGAGGGCCAGAGTGGGGTGCTTTTCCAGAACACCGACGACCAGATCCTTTCAGAATTGGCAAGGGTGGACCGCTGGTGGGGTGAGTGGAGGGCTGTTCTCCCACCCCAGAGGCCTCTCTGCTGCTTCTCTAGAGTTCAGGCTCCGGCATCTGGCCATTTGGGTTGAAATCCAGGCTTGGCTTCTCCCTGGCTGTGTGGACTTGAGTGAGTCACTTCACTTCTCTGGGCCTGAATTCTTCATCCGAAAGCAGGGGTGATACTGGTTCTCCAGAGCTGAGTGTGGGCGTTCAGTGCGTTCAGAATGGCGCCCGGCGCAACGTTCAGTCTTGACAAATACCGGCTGGTATTAGGATCAGATCTGTCAGGGGTCACAAGGGGTTCCCCAAGAGACAGGCTGAAGCCTGGACCCTGGAGCCTCAGAGCGTGGCTTCAGCTGGAAACAGAGTCACGGCAGATGAGTTAAGACGAGGATGTCCTGCGTGGGTTGGTCCCTGACCCAACAGGGCTGGTGTCTTTGTAAGAGAGGAGACGCCTGTGCAGACAGACGCACTCAGGGCAGACGAAGTCCCACGGGAGAAGCCGGCCGCGTGGCTGCACGTGCGTCTGCGAGCCGGGAGCTGGAAGGAGCTAGCAGAGGCGAGCAGGGGCCCCCGGACCCCGCCGCAGCCTCGAGGGGGCGCACGGCCCGCCTGCGCCTGGACCTCAGATCGCAGGCCTCAGAACTCAGAGAGCAGCTTTCTGCTTTTGTTTTTGTGTTGTTTGTTGTCTTAGAGACACTCTTGCTCCGATGCCCAGGCTGGAGTGCAGCGGCACCATGTCAGTGCACTGCAGCCTCCACTGCCCGGGCTCAGGTGATCCTTCTGCTTCAGCCTCCCGAGTCACTGGAACGACGGGTGTCACCAGTCTCCATGCCCGGCTCATTTTTTTTTAATGTTTTGAAAATTTATTGAGAGGGCAGTAAAGCTCCTGGAGTGGGAGGGGACCTGAGGGGGTTGCCCCGGCTAATTTTAAACATTTTTTGTAGAGACGGAGTCTCGCTATGCTGCCCAGGCTGGTCTCAAACTCCTGGCCTCAAGTGATCCTCCTGCTCTGGCCTCCCAAAGTGCTGGGATTACAGGCATGAGCCACCAGGCCCGGCAATTCCTCTTCTAAGTCACCCAGTTTGTGGTGTTTTTCATAACAGTCCTAGCAAACTACCCCAATATCTGCTACTTTAAAGCAGACAGGCCTCTGATGCTTGAAAGCCTCTCTCCCTTTCCTTCTGTGGCTGGGGGGGAGGTTTCCTTGAGATACCACGGCTGGGGCAGGCAGTCGTAGTGGCCTGGAAAGGCATTTGGACTTTGTCCTGAAGACCCTGAGAAGCCACTGGAGTTTCGGATCAGGGAGTGGCCGTTTCCGAGGCGGGTTTAGGGAGCTCGGCCCGCCTGTGATGGGCGGTGGGGGTGGAGGCGCGGGCTCAGGCCGCGAGGGCACCGGACTGTCGTCCAGGCAAGTGGCAGAGATAGCCTGGGCAGGCGGTTCTCAGAGTGTGGTGCCCAGAGCAGCAGCCACCGCGTGCCCTGGCCACCTGCTAGAATCGCAGAATCATTGGGCCCATCTGGGTTTCACAAGCCCTGCAGGCGGCTCTGGTGTTTGCACAAGCGTGAGAACCTCAGGTTCGAGAAGGTGGGGCAGAGGGTACACTTGTCCCCCGGGGCTGCCGGCCGAAGAGCCATGAGCCAGTGGCCTAGGACAGCAGACATGCGTTCCTTACACTTCTGGAGGCCTGCAGTCCGAGATCCAGGTGGGGACGGGCCGCGCCCCCCAGGGTGCTGGGGACGGAGCCTTCCTCCTCTTCCTGCTGGCGTGGCATGCCTGGCATCCTTGGCTCGAAGCTGCGTCCCTCCAGTCCCCTCTGCGGGCACATGGTATTCTCCCTGTGTCTGTGACAAGCCTTCCCTGTCCTCATGAGGACACCATTGTTGGGTGGGGGCCCAGCTCCATCCGGGATGACCTCCTCTTAATTTAATTACATCTGCAAAGACCTTATTTCCAAATTCCACGTTACTTCCACATTCACAGGCAACAGGAGGTAGGACTTGGGCACATCTTTTTTGTCGTCGGTGGTGGGGGAGACACAATTTTCCTGCTACAGATGGGAAGAAGTGAGAGGATTTAAGAAACACTGGGCCATAGCCGGGCTCGGTGGCTTAGCCTGTAATCCTGCACCTTTGGGAGGCCGAGATGAGTGGATTGCCTGAGCCCACGGGTTCAAGACCCACCTGGGCAGCGAGACCTCATCTCTACAATAAATCAAAAAATCAGCCGGGCGTGGTAGCGCGCGCCTGTAATTCTGGCTACTCGGAAGGCTGAGGCGGAAGGATCGCCGGAGCCCCGCAGGTCAATGCTGCGGTGGCCGGGAGCGGCCACTGCCAGTCTGGGTGACAGAGTGAGACTCCAATTCAAAAAAAAAAAAAAGAAACACTGGGCCAGGTGCGGTGGCTGTCGCCTGTCATTCCAACACTTTGGGAGGCAGAGGTGGGAGGATTGCTTGATGCCAGGTGTTCGAGACTCTGTCGCTACAAAAAATACAAAAATTAGCTGGGTATAGTGATATGCACCTGTAGTCCTAGTTACTTGAGAGGCCAAGGTGGGAGGGTCGCCTGAGCCCAGAAGTTCAAGGCTACAGTGAGCCACCATGATGCCACTGCACTCCAGCCTCAGAGTGAGACCCCGTCTCAAAAAAAAAAAAATCAGCCGGGCTTGGTGGCTCAGCCTGTAATCCCGC
>NW_007062375.1:7053-11078 GCF_000164805.1 Carlito syrichta
GTCTCACTCTGTCACCCAGACTTGAGTGCAGTGGCCGCTCCCGGCCACCACAGCCTCGACATGCTGGGCTCCAGCGATCCTTCCGCCTCAGCCTTCCGAGTAGCTGGTACTACAGGCGCACACTACCACGCCTGCCTAATTTTTTGATTTATTGTAGAGATGAGGTCTCGCCAGTTTGCCCAGGCGGGTCTTGAACCTGTGGGCTCAGGCAATCCACTCACCTCAGCCTCCCAAGGCGCGGGATTACAGGTTGAGCCAGCGAGCCCGGCTTCCTTCTAGGTTCTTGGGAGTTGTAAACACAGGGCTGAAATCGGCTCCCTTCCGCCTGACGACCTTTCTGGCCTGGGCAGAGCTCGGGGAAGGCCCCCCCGGAAAAGCCCCCCTCCTCCTGCCACTGATTGCACTAACTCCAGCTCAGGGGCATCCTGGAGTGCCAAGTTCAAAGTCCCAGGATCTGGGGGCGTCTGAAGCCGCTCCAGACCTCAACTGCCTCGAGGGAAAAGATAGTATCGGAGATAGGAGCTGACAGCCCGTCAGTCTGCGTGGGAGTCCTCCCTCCAACCCCAGGGCTCAGAGTGTTTTCCTTCTGGAAGATTCTGCACCACCCACTGCTAGAGAGAGCATCAGAATCCGCTGGAGCAGCCAGGTGTGGTAGCATAGGGTGGTGGTGCCGACCCCTCGGGTGGCCGAGGCGGGAGCATCACTTGAGGCCAGGAGTTCAAGTCCAGGCTGGGCAAGATAGCGAGACCCCTATCTCTACAAAGAAGAAGAAGAAAGGCGAAGAAAGGAGGAGGAGGAAGAGGAGAAAAAAGAGGGAGCCCCCAGCCAGGGCTGGTGAAGCGCAGCCCCCTCCCCCGGGGAGTGAGTCGCAGGCCTGGGTGGGGACTGAGCGTCTGCCTGCCTGTCACGCTCCGTGGCAGAGCTGCAGCCCTGGGTGAACGGCTCCCAGCCCTGCGCACACGGGACTCACGCAGTTTCCAAACACCCCAAGCCCTGTGCGGACCCAGGCCCTGAGCGGCCCGAGGGTGGGCCAAGTCATCACCGCATGGCAGGCACGCTTCTTCAGAAGGCCTCTCCTGCCTCCCTGGGTGAGACCAAGCTCGTCATTCATTAGTTCATTCATTCATTCCACCAACCATCATGCCCCGGTCGAGCGCTGGGCCCTGCGCTCGCGCTGGGGCTCCGCGGAGAGGCCAGGGGCCTCTGACCCTTCACACAGGAGCACGGAGGACCGGGGCGGTGAGTTGCCCAGCTGGGGGATCTCAGGGCGTGATGAGAGTCAAGTGGACGATGTCCTCGGAGCGTCCCTTTAGACGGGCGGCTGGGGAAGGCCTGACCGAGGCGGCGACGCTGGTGCCACGCCTGGAAGGGGCCTCCGCGGAGACCTTTTATCTATTTTTTATTTTTTTTGAGTTGGAGTCTCACTCTGTCGCCCAGACTGGAGGGCAGTGGCTGCTCCCGGCCACCACAGCCTCGACCTACTGGGCTCCGGCGATCCTTCCGCCTCAGCCTTCCAAGTGGCTGGAACTACAGGCGCGTGCTACCACACCCGGCTGATTTTTTATTTATTGTAGAGATGAGGTCTCGCCAAGTTGCCCAGGCGGGTCTCGAACCTGCGGGCTCAGGCCGTCCACTCACCTCAGCCGGGATTACAGGCTGAGCCACTGAGCCCGGCTAAGACCTTTTAAACATGAAGAGTGTTTAAGGCAGGGAGCACATGCCAAGGTCCTGTGGTGGGCACAAGATGGACACTTGGAAGCCCCTGAGAAGCTGGGCGGCTGCCGCGGGAGCAGCGGAGGGAGGTGGGGGAGAGGCCTTGGGGGCCCAGGGAAGGATCTGGAGTTTCAGCCTGGGGAGCCCATGGAGTTAAGCAGGAAGAAACATGATCCCACCGGCCGGGAGAAAGGTCCGCCCTGTGACCTCTGTAAGGCACCTCACCCAGGCGGGTTCCTTTCCCTGAGAGTGTTTTTCTCAGGTATCATTGCAGGGCGTGAGAGTAATAGCTTTGTCCCCACCGGTCCATGATCTGTACGAGGCACAGCCAGGGCACACCTGCGTCCCCCTCGCCCACAGGAAAAGCTCAGTCAACATTGCTCGACAGAACCGGGCACAGTGGCTCACGCCGGCAATCCCAGCTACTTGGGAGGCTGAGGAGGGAGGACGGCTGGAGGCCAGGAGTTCGAGGTTGCAGTGAGCTATGATTGCGCCACTGCACTCCAGGCCGAGTGACGAAGGAGATGCTATCTCAAAACAAACAAACAGTCCCATAAACACCCCTGTGAGTGTCCAGGGGTCCCTCTGGCACTGCCCTGTCCCTGCCCGAACAGGAGCCTCGGCCGCCCCTGCCGTGCCCAGAAAAGTCGGCGCCTCTGAGTGCCAAAGAATATTTTTGGAAGCTGCTTCTACGTGGGTTCCACCGCGCTGGCACACACCCCAGCCTGGAGCTGAGGACAGTCTCCCCCTTGAGAAAGAAACTGGCAGCTCTGCTGATCCGCACCGAGTGAAATTTTTTTCAAAGGGTGAGGGCATTTCCTCATCAAGGGTTCTTTGCGCCCGCGCTGGTTTCCAAGGGCACTCTTCCTGCCTGTCCTGATGCTGCCGAGGAGGTCCCTGGGCCTTGGCGGGCCCAGCAGAGGGGGCGGGTGTTGGCCAGCAGTGGGGATCAGGAGAGCTGCAGTTCTCCGGGCAGGAAGGAAAAGGTTCTGGCATGACGGACGGAGGTTCCCACGCAGAGAGCCGCCTGGCCGGGCTGAAGCGCAAAGACTTGGCTCCATCTGCAAGCTGGAGCGTGTCGGGCCCAGGGTGGGGAGGGGTAGCGAAGTCTGAGACTCCACCCGGATTCCAACCCACGGGAGCTCATCAACTTCGGGCCTGGGAGCAAAAGCCCAGAAGGGATCGGGGAGGAGAGAAGCTTGGCCTGTGGGTCCCTCGCGAACTTCTGGATACTTGCTTGAAAGCTGGTGCCGTGATCATACCACTCTCACATCGTACATGTCGGTTCCTCCAACACACCAAGCTTACTCTGACCTCAGGGACTTTGCACGGGCTGTGTCCTCTGCTGGGAGGCTCTCCCTGGATCTTCCCACGTTGACCCTTCCTCATTCAGTTCTTTGCTTAAATGTCACCTTCCCAGAGAAGCCCCACCCTCACTCCCTCTCTTTTAAACCACTCCATTTTGTTTCTTTCTTGGCATTTTGCTTATGTATTTATTTGAGTTGGAGTCTCACTCTGTCCCCCAGGCTGGAGTGCAGAGGTGCAATCGTGGCTCACCACAGCCTCAACCTCCTGGGCTTAGGCGATCCTTCCGCATCAGCCTCCCGGGTAGCTGGGGCTACAGGCGCACGCCACCATGCCCAGCTACTTTTTTTGATTATTTTGTAGAGATGAGGTCTCACTGTGTTGCCCAGGCTGGCCTCGAACTCCTGGGCTCAAGTGATCCTCTTCCACCTCGGCCTCTCAGAGTGCTGGGATTCCAGGCATGAGCCATCGTGCCCGGCCTCTTTCTCAGCATTTCACATGATCTGAAGTTACTTTTTTGCTTTCTCCTGGGCTTGTTTTTGTGTCTGTCTCCACCCCCCGGAATGCACCTCTAGGAAGAAAGGTCCTCTCTCTTGATCTCCAGTGCCCCGAGCTGGACTGATGCACAGAGGCCCGTCAATAATTACTCACGAGGGCAGAAATCAATAAGACTGCTGATGTGGCCGCTAGCTGCTCGCCAGACGGCTTTATACCCATCTCCACTGAGATGCTGAAAAGTCCTCGAAAGCACCAACCCGAGAGCTTTAGCAATGAAGACATTTATTATTTGTGCACGGAGGATATTCTGAGGCTGGAGTGCAGTGGTGCAATCACAACTCACCGAAGCTTCAGATTCCTGGGCTCAAGCAATCCTCCAGCCTCAGCCTCCTGAGTAGCTGGGACTATGGGCACGTGCCACCACACCCGGCTAATATTGTGATTAGTATTTCTTTTTATTTTATTTTATTTTTTTGAGTTGGAGTCTCACTCTGTCGCCCAGACTGGAG
>NW_007062375.1:11600-13873 GCF_000164805.1 Carlito syrichta
TGCCCTCCAGTCTGGGCGACAGAGCGAGACTCCAACTCAAAAAAAAAAAAAAAGATATTTAATCAAATTCAGTAAAATATATATAGTGTGTGAAGGGGTATGGGTATATCTAGGGGCATCTAAAGTGTTCTGAACTAAACTCCCTGTCAAATACAGTAGTTATTAGAAGGCAAGCAATACAGTTGTGCTCATTTGAAACTTACATATATTATTAAAATTTAATCACAGCATTTGATCGGTACAGGATTGTCAAACGTTTTCTGTAAAGTGCCAGACAATAACGATTTCGGGCTTTTGGGCCACAGGGTCTGTTGCAACTGCTCACCCCTGCTACGGAGCCGGACGCAGCCATCAGCCATCAGTCAAGGGGCGAGGCTGGGACCAGTGAAACTTTATTCACGCCAACAGGCTGGAGCCAGGTTTGGCATGGGGGCTGTAGTTGGCAAACTCCTGGCTGAGAACTCAGACCAATAAGAGATCGTTTCAGAGGAACGTTTCATCACTGCCATTTTTTAGAGTTCCTGGCACAGGGTGACGATAAGTAGACTGACTCTGAATAGGCTTTATTATTGTTAAATTTTTTACAGGCCTCGCGTTGAGGGCTACGCCCACTGTCCCACCCCTGGGGCCCAGAGGGGGCACCCCCTGCCCGGAGAAGTTAAGTTGTCCAGAAATCCAGGTTCCACTGCCCAGAGCGTGAAGCCCCTGGGCGCCCTTCCCTGTGGCTCCTGTCCCAGTCCCCCTGTGCGGTGGGGACCTCTCTTGGGGACAGACTCTGGCCCTGAGTCTTTGTGCCTCAGAGAAGCTGACACAGGCTCCTGTCACCCTTGCCGGTATGTTTCAGGCCCAGGATGGAGTGGGGGAGTGTGGACGTCCCCAGGGACGGGCACCAGTCAGGGGTCCCCAGCCTCCTCCCTTCCTCGTCTGGAAGCTACAGAGGACACTCCAGAGGACCAGCTGGTACCTGCACCCGCTGTCCTCGCCAACCCCCTCCCAGCCCCTCACCTGCTGTCTGCTGGTCTCGACCAAAGATGGCTCTCAAGCTGCCTCCTTGTCACCACCCAGTGTCCCTCAGGTTTCCTAAAAGATTTCTGAAAGCTCTGGCCCCAAAACTTGCACCCTGTGGGAGGCCCCTTTCTATCCTGTCTGGTTTCGCTTCTCATTTTGCAGTTTATTCATTTGTTTGTTTTTGTTTTTGGGTCAGTGTCTCACCTTGTCACCCAGGCTGGGGGGCCCTGGGGGTGCCACTGCGGCCTTGACCAACTGGGCTCAGGCAATCCTTTCACCTCAGTCTTCCGAATAGCTGGAAATACAGGCGCACGCCACCAACCGTGGCTAATTTTTTGATTTATTGTAGAGTCAGGGTCTCACCAAGTTGCCCAGGCTGGCTCCAACCCCTGGGCTCAGTCAATCCACTCGCCTCTACCTCCCAAAGTGCTGGGATTACTGTCATGAGCCAATGCATCTGGCTGGAAATTATTGTTATTATTATTATTATTTTTAGTTGGAGTCTCATTCTGTCACCCAGGCTGGAATGCAGGGGCACGCTCACAATCACCGCACCCTGGACCTGCTGGACTCAGGCGATCCTTCCACCTCAGCCTTCCAAGTAGCTGGAACTACAGGCATGCGTCACCACACCCAGCTAATTTTTAAAAATTTATTATAGAGTCGAGATCTAGCCAAGTTGCCCAGGCTGGTCTCGAACCCCTGGACTCAGGCAATCCTCTTGCCTCTGCCTCCCAAAGTGCTGGGATGACAGGCGTGAGCGGCTCACCCGGCTTAATGGAATCCTCTTAACTGAAGTGCAGCCATCTTGTCACTGCCCAGTTCGGTCACATTCTCTTCACATCACCTGGCTGGCC
Source organism: Carlito syrichta (assembly GCF_000164805.1). Taxonomy (NCBI): domain Eukaryota; kingdom Metazoa; phylum Chordata; class Mammalia; order Primates; family Tarsiidae; genus Carlito; species Carlito syrichta. The sequence continues at coordinate 13,466 of NW_007062375.1, forward strand.
CTCGACCCAAGGGCAGGACTGGTTTCCCGGAGGCAGCTCTCGATAACGGGTTACAACCCCCTCCCCAGCTTGCTTTGTACTAATTAGCTTTTCTCTTCCAAGTATTTGCCTCCAGCCATTAGAAACCAAGTTGGCCTCATCACCAGGGCAGCAGTCACGCGACTGGCCCCCACCCACCTGTCTGTCACCTGACATCCGTACCTGTGTTCACCTATCTCTTTCGTGCTGCCGTGGACCGGACCACCACCCAGTCACCCTAACGACCTGCTCCCATCAAAGGAAAAGTTTAAAAGCATTCAGCCTCAGCCGGGCTCAGTGGCTCAGCCTGTAATCCCGCGCCTTTGGGAGGCTGAGGTGAGTGGATAGCCTGAGCCTGCAGGTTCGAGACCCGCCTGGGCCACTTGGCGA
>NW_007062375.1:14195-15192 GCF_000164805.1 Carlito syrichta
AAAAAGCATTCAGCCTCAAGCAGCCATTTGCCGTGGCTTGGCTGAGCTCTGGTCTGGCCATGTCCTGCTTTCCCTAAGCTTTGGCCCCCCTCCACTGTCTTGGGGAAGTGAATCTTCTCTCTCTCCCTAATCTACTTATTTTTTTTTTTTTGAGTTGGAGTCTCACTCTGTCGCCCAGACTGGAGTGCAGTGGCCGCTCCCGGCCACCGCAGCCTCGACCTGCTGGGCTCCGGCGGTCCTGCCACCTCAGCCTTCCGAGTAGCCGGAACTACAGGTACGCGAAACCGCGCTGGGCTAATTTTTTGATTTATTGTAGAGATGAGGTCTCGCTGCCCAGGCGGGTCTTGAACCCGCGGGCTCAGGCAGTCCACTCACCTCAGCCTCCCAAACCGCGGATTACAGGCTGAGCCACCAAGCCCGGCCCTAATCTACTTATTAACTGGGGGGCCACGCTGTCTCGGGGGCCCTTCGCTGCCTGGCCTTGCTTGTCTGTTCCTTGGACAAACGGAGCAGCTCCCTGCCACAGGGCCTTACGCACTTGCCGGCAATGCCCTCCCCTGGTCTCCCCCATCTCTCCATGGCATTACCTTGTTGAGTTTCTTATCAGCACTGAGCACCATCTATAACTGTTATCTATTTATTTATATGGTTTTGTTTGTTTAAATCTCTCTTCCCCACTAAAAAGTAAAACCGGGGCCAGGTGCTTTGGCTCACGCTTGTAATCCCAGCACTTTGGGAGGTTGGGGCAGGAGGATTGCTAGAGCCCAGGAGTTCGAGACCAGCCTGGGCAACTTGGTGAGACTTTGTCTCTACAAAAAAATTTTAAAAATTAGCTGGACGTGGCGGTGTGCACCTGTAGTCCCAGCTACTTGGGAGGCTGAGGCCGGAGGATCGCCTGAGTCCAGAAGGTCGAGGCTGCAGTGTGCCCTTCTTTTTTGTTTTTTTTTTTGAGTTGTAGTCTCACTCTGTCGCCCAGACTGGAGTGCAATGGCCGCTC
>NW_007062375.1:15532-18218 GCF_000164805.1 Carlito syrichta
CAATCCACTCACCTCAACCTCCCAAAGCGCTGGGATTACAGGCTGAGCCACCGAGCCCAGCTGCAATGTGCCTTGATTGTGTCACTTCCCTCCAACCTTGGAGACAGAATAAAACCCCGACTCAAAAAAATAAAATCAAATAAAAGAATAATAATAGAGAAAAGACCAGGACAGAGGGGACCTGTCTGTGATGTTCGCCATCTGGGCCCGGCCCCTTGGCACTGGGCTTGGCACACAGTGAGTGCTCTCCAAATGTTTGCTACGTGAATGAATGAATGTATCCATCTGTTCCCATGGCAGGTAGGGCAGGGCCAGGTGGCTTCAGCAGCCTTCTGGGTCCTGGGACAGAAACTACCCTCCTGAGTCCAGCTCCTGCAGGCTGTGGGGGCTGATGGATGTGCCTCTCTTTCCGTGACCTTTTCTACAGAGCCGCTGCTGGCTCACAGCTGCCGCTGGCTCCTCCCCACACACCGGCACCTTTGTCCTGGAGAGCGTGTCTGTGTTGGAGGGTTCACCGTATCACATGTCCCGAGGCCCTGGGCAAAGGTGAGCATAGATCGCCAGCCCCGTCAGGGCGGAAAAGCTTCTGGTGGGCCATGGGTGGCCAGGGACTCCCAGAGGCATAATCTTGCAAGAAGTCGGACTTGCTGTGTGTGTGGGTCTGTCCGGGTGGCTATCACAGAATTCCGTGGGCCGGGGGCTTGTACACAGCAGACGTTTATGTCTCGCCGTTCCGGAGGCTGGGAGTCCAAGGTCAAGGTGCCGCAGATGTGACGTCTGGCTGCGAAGAACTTGGATGACTGCACTGCATTCCAGCCTGGGCAGCGGCGTGAGCGAAATGCCATCTCTAAAAGGAAGACAGATGCTGGAGCCGCCGCGTTTTAAAAAAGAGAAAGAAACAGGTGAAATTAATTTCACTTGCGTGTTTTGTTTAACGCTACATACTCAGATATTTTCATTTCAACGTGTGATCAATACGGGATAGTTTACATTCTTTTTCTCATACCGAGCCTTCAAAATCAGTGTGTCTGTGACACGGCACGCCTCACTTCGGCTGAGTCCCATGTTGTGCGTCCCGGCCCACGGGGCCAGTGGCCACCGACGGGGCGGCTCAGCTGTGACGTCACGTGGACCAAGGGTCGCGCTCGTCACTCTTTGGGACTGCCTGTCCACTCGCCCGTGGGCCCGAGGCCGGGCACGGGGCCATGGTCCCTGCTCGGTCCCCAGGCCCTCGCCACGCTCAGCACAGAGTCGAAGCTCAAGCCGAGGCGGCTGAAGGATCCAGCCCGGGCTCCTTCCTGCCTGGCCAGCAGTGACCGAGGTGCCAGATGCCCCCTCATGACATGTTCCTGTGTCCGTGTCTTTTCTTGCCGTGTCTTCCCTCTTCACCTTCCTTTCCCTCAGCAAAGAACATAGTGTTCATGTTTCGACTCTGAAGCCAAGCGACTTTTTTTTGGAGACAGGATCTTGCTCTGTCGTCCAGGCTGGAGTGCAGTGGCATGACCACAGCTCACTGCAGGTGAGCTCACAGCTCACCACCGTGCCTGGCTATTTTGGGGGGGAGGTAGAGACAGGGTCTCACTATGTTGCCCAGGCTGGTCTGAAACTCCTGGCCTCAAGCGATCCTCCTGCCTCAGCCTCCCCAAGTGCTGGGGTAATGGGTGTGAGTCACCGCGACCTACCTCCAAGTGATTCTGGTTAATATCCCTGCTTGCTCCCACGCGCCGTGAAGCAGCTGTCTCCTTTCCAGCAGGTCCTTCGGCTTCCACGCAATAAGCTTTTATTGCCCTGGGGACGAGAATAGTTCTTCCCAGGCAGAGAGGGCATGGGGCATGTGGCCACCTGCCAGGGGAGATGGCCACACCTCCATGGGCACCTCGTCGAATATGCAACCTGGAGGAGCCAAGCAAACCTCACGACGACCCCAGGGGCGGACACCCCCAGATCCAGCCCGGTGGCCCAGACTTGGGTGCCGGGGCACAGAGAGGCTGGCAGCCTGCCCAGGCCCCCCACGCTAGGCAGCTGGATGGCCTAGCTGCCGGCGTGGGCTCTGAACCACCGGGCCCTGGCGGCCGTGGGCATCAGTCTACTGTCTGCGGGCGCTGGTCTAGGAGTTGGGGCTCAGTCATGAGCCAAACAGTCGGATGCCTGTCCCGTGGCACTCTTCATTCTGGAGGAGGAAGGAAACCAAGAAAACCAAGAAATACGTGTGTCCTGCGGGGTGTCAGACGGTGACAATGCTGCAGAGAAAAATGAAGCAGGGTTGGGAGAGGGAGGGGGGTCTCACAGGGCTGGGTTGTCCCTTAATTGGAGTGGACAGGAAGGAAGCCCCCATGGAGGAGATGACATTCGAGCCAGGGCCGGGGAAAGGGAAGATGAACCTCGGGGTGTTGGAGAGACAGCATTCCAGGAAGACCAGTGCGTGCAAAGGCCCCGAGGCAGGTGCAGGGCAGTAGAGAGAGGCGCTCTGGGAGGAGGGCGGGCGAGGGGCAACAGGGCCCATGAAGCCAGGGAGACCCAGGGAGACGCAGCGACCTTGTGGGAGGCGGTGAGGGTGTTGACTTTACTCTGAGGTGGGAGCCACCGCAAAGTTTTTTTTGTGTTTTTTTTTTTTAGTTGGAGTTTCACTCTGCCGCCCAGACTAGAGTGCAGTGGCCACTCCGGCCACCACAGCCCCAACCTGCTG
>NW_007062376.1:0-1476 GCF_000164805.1 Carlito syrichta
ATGAGGTCTCGCCAAGTTGCCCAGGCGGGTCTCAAACCCACGGACTCAGGCAATCCACTCACCTCTGCCTCCCAAAGCGTGGGATTACAGGCTGAGCCACCGAGCCCAGCCCAAATCTGAATATTTATACACTGAGTATTTATACACTGTATCAGTTTTAGGTCAAAAGGACTAAAAAATCAAGTACATGTCTGGACTTCTGCTGTTAAGTTTTAATAAATTTATACTCTACCACTGCACTGAATGTAGACAACCTGGAAGCAGTCATTTAGGAATGAACAGACTGCTTAATTGCCACATCTGTTTTGGGCTTTAGATCCTGAGAAATCAGAGTGGAAGAGGGAAAAAGTCAGAACAATGAATAAACTTTTCAAGGACTTAGATGGTTAATAACAAAGGCTAATCAACCAGTTCACCTTCATTCTTTTTTTTTTTTTTTTTTGAGTTGGAGTCTCACTCTGTCGCCTAGACTGGAGTGCAGTGGCCGCTCCTGGCCACCGCAACCTCGACCTGCTGGGCTCCGGCGATCCTTCCGCCTCAGCCTTCCAAGTAGCTGGAATTACAGGCATGTGCTACCACACCCGGCTGATTTTTTGATTTATTGTAGAGATGAGGTCTTGCTGCCCAGGTGGGTCTCGAACCCGCGGGCTCAGGCAATCCACTCACCTCAGCCTCCCAAAGGCGCGGGATTACAGGCTGAGCCACCGAGCCCGGCTCACCGCAAAGTTATTTGTGTTTTTTCGAGACAAGATCTCGCTCTACTGCCCAGGCTGAAATGCAGCGGCACGATCACGGCTCACCGCAGCCTCGGCCTCCTGGGCCCGGGTGATCCTTCTGCTTCAGCCTCCTGCCTCAACCTCCCTAGTAGCCTGGGATCCACCATGCAGGGCAAGTGTTCTGTCCTTTTGGTCATAGGAGGCCTCTGAGCAGAGCAGGAACACCACACGACGGGTTTGTGCATGTTCTTCCCTCCCCCCACCCCCGCCCCCCAGCGGATAATATTTTGTTGTTTTCTTTCTTTTCTTCTGCGTCTCTGCCTTTCCTTGAGGCAAGGCCGCACTCAGCCATGACGCAGTCTCCTCGCTTCGCCCTGAAGCTGCCCTCCCTGGTGCCGGGAGTGAGCCTCCCACCAAGGTCATCTCCATCCGTCTCTCTCTGGTGAGGTGTCAGCGTGGCGTGACTTGGGGGCCCTGGGCCACGGCCTTGAGGCTCTCTGGGGTAAGCACCACGTGCATCTGGTCCTTGGAGACTTGGTCGTGAATCACACAGTGAGACTGGACGCCATGATCAAGGCGGGTCAGTGTCAAGGTGGGGATGGCGTCAGGGCCAGGCTGGTCGTTAGCTGGCTCATTTCCGAGAACGACAGAGGCCCTTAAAAATAAAACAACCAGCCGGGCTCGGTGGCTCAGCCTGTCATCCCGCGCCTTTGGGAGGCTGAGGTGAGTGGATTGCCTGAACCCGCGGGTTCGAGACCCG
>NW_007062376.1:2466-3206 GCF_000164805.1 Carlito syrichta
ACTCACCTCAGCCTCCCAAAGGCGCGGGATGACAGGCTGAGCCACCGAGCCCGGCTACCTGAAGGAATTAAAAAAAATTATATTAATTAATCAATCAGTTATGAGACTGATTTAGTTGATTGGTTACCTAAAGTATTTATCGAGTCCTTGTATGGGCTTGGTGTGGTTCGGGCCTGGGGGAACCTCTGTAAGTGAAATAAACCCAGCTTCTGTCTCCTGGGAGGAGGCGGTGGGAGGGACAGAGAACAAGGAAGACCATCTCAGAGCAAATGGGATGATTAGCTGGAGAGCGGGTTGGGACTCCCATTTCCCCCTCCCTTGTCCCCTCCCTCCTTCCCTCTCTCCCTCCCGTCCTTCCTGGTTGGGGTCTCACTCTGTCACTCAGGCTGGAGGGCAGTGGCACGCTGGGCTCAAGCGATCCTCCCGCCTCAGCCTCCCGAGTAGCTGGGACTACAGGTGCACACACGACACCCAGTTAATCTTTTGATTTTTTTTTTTTCTGTGGAGACGAGGTCTCGCCATGTTGCCCAGGCTGATCTTGAACTCCCGGGTTCAATCCTCACCCTGGCCTCCCAACATGCTGCAATTACAGACACGAGCCACCGCGCCCCAGGGACTCCCATTTTCTTTGTTTATTTCCTTTTTTTGAGTTGGAGTCTCACTCTGTCACCCAGACTGGAGTGCAGTGGCCGCTCCCGGCCACCGCAGCCCCAACCCGCTGGGCTCTGGCGATCCTTCCG
>NW_007062377.1:0-499 GCF_000164805.1 Carlito syrichta
TGAGCCCAGCAGGTTGAGGCTGTGGTGCCTGTGAGCATGCCACTGCACTCCAGCCTGGGCAACAGAGACTCCAACTCAAATAATAATAATAATACAATAGGATGATGGACTCTCTGTGGGTAGGGAAGGCACAGGTGGACATCTCAGTACAGTCCTTACCATCTGGACTCATTAGTGAGCTCCTTGCTTGCCTGGTAACTATGGTGCATTTTCATTCAGTAGACACCGAGTGAAGACTTACTATGTGCAAATGATAAGCTAGGTACTGTGCAAACAGAGACAGGTCTAAGACACAAGCCTTGCTCTCAAAGAGCTCCAAGTTCGGGGCAACCCCTTCGGGTCCCCTCCCACTGTGGGAGCGTTCCTGTCCTCTCAATAACTCCTGCTTTCTCACTAAAAAGGAGCTCAAAGTCCATGTCAAGGGCAGTGCCTGAGCCAGTCATCCTTAACCAGCTCTGCAGCAATACCGATTTCTTGCCTTCCCCAAGGTCACTCCCAC
>NW_007062378.1:0-465 GCF_000164805.1 Carlito syrichta
CACATCACTCACCTGGGGAAATTTCTTCCCTCATCCCATTTTTCCTAGCTCAAAAGCCAGACACACTGTGAACACACCACACGCAATTGAGAATATGTGTATGATTCTGATGTTTTTGGAATCCGGGTCTGGCTCTGTGGCCCAGGCTGGGGTCTTGGGGCACAACTGTCATTTACCACCAACCTTGAAATCGTGGGCTCTGGAAATTCTCCAGTCTCAGCCTCTAATGTGGCCAGGATGATGGGCACCTAGACCCCAGATCCCCAGTTTGTCTGGATGTGCAGACAGGTTCTCCCTGTGTGGCCCGGGATGGCCTTGGTCTGAGCTCCAATCATCCTCCCATCTCAGCCTCCATGATTGCTGGGATTCCAGGCATGGGCCGCTGCACCAGGCCTTGTATTTTGCTTTTGATGAAGGATCGAGGCTGGGCTCAGGGGCTCAACCTCGTCATTCACACACTTTCAG
>NW_007062379.1:0-591 GCF_000164805.1 Carlito syrichta
AGCTAGTTGTCAGTTGGCTAGTTAGATGGCCAGGTAGTTAAGTCACCTAGTTAATTCAGCAGGCAAGCCAGCATTATATTTCAGTAGCTAGCTAGTTAAGTCAGCTTGCTAGCCACTGGGTTAGCTGGAGATGTCAGATAGTAAGTCAGCTGGCTAGCCAGCTGACTAACTTGTTATGTCAGATAGACGAGTCAGCTGGTTAGCCAGCTGGCTAACTGGGTAAGTCAACTAGTTAATTCAAGTGGCAAGCCAACTGGTTAGCTAGGTGTCTCACTAGTTAAGTTAGCTGGCTAGCCAACTGGCAAGCTGGTTAATCAGTTAAGTCAGCTGGGCAGTCACCTGACTAGGTAGGTAGCTAGTTAATTAAGTCAGCTGGCTAGCCGGCTGTCTAGCTAGTAAAATCTGTGAGTTAAGTGAGCTGGCTAGCTGGCTTGCTATCTAGGTGGTTAGCTAGCTAAGCCAGTTGGGTAGCCGGAAGGCTATCTTGTTAAGTCAGCTAGTTAAGTTAACTGGTTATCCAGCTGGCTAGCTTGGTGGCTAGCAAGTTAAAATGGATGGTTTGCTGGCTGGCTAGCCAGCTGACCAGCAGGG
>NW_007062379.1:1898-2673 GCF_000164805.1 Carlito syrichta
GCTATCTAGTCAAGTCATCTAGCAAATTAGCTAGTTAATTAGCTAACTAGTTGGCTAGCAACTCAGCTATCTGGTCAGCTAACTAGTGGGCTCACTCGCTTTCCATCAGGTCAGCTAACTAGTCAGTTCTCTCGCTTGCCAACCGGTCATCAAACTAGTCAACTCGCTCACCAGCCAACAGGTCAACTAACTTGTCGGCTCACTTGCAGGAGAACAACTCAGCTAACTAATCGGCTTCCTCACCAGCCGACTAGTTAAGTCAGATCACGGGTCGACTCACTTGCCAGTCGACTAGTTAAGGCAGCTCACCTGTGAGCTCACTGTCCGGCTGACTGGTTAAGTTGGCTCACCGGTCAGCTCAATAGCTGGTCGACTTGTTAAGTCTTCTGAGCTGTTGGCTCACTCACCAGCTGACTAAATTTAGCTGACCAGTGAGCTCACATGCCGGCTGACTGGTTAAGACAGCTGACCAGTCAGCTCACTTGCTGGCTGACTAATTAAGTCAGCTGACCAGTCGGCTTACTCGCTGGCTGATTAGTTAAGTCAGCTGACAAGTTGGTTCACTCGCCGGCTTACTAGTTAAGTCAGTTTACAAGTCGGCTCACTCACCGGCTGACTAGTTAAATCAGTTCATTTGGTTCACTCGCAGGACGACTAGTTAAGTCAGATCACTGGTCAGCATACTACATGCCAACTAGGTAAGTCAGCTAACCAAACGGCCTACTAATCGGCCAACTTGTCAGCTGATAGTTAACTCAGGTAACTATTCGACCGA
>NW_007062379.1:4125-4936 GCF_000164805.1 Carlito syrichta
GGCCAGCTAGATAAGACAGCTAGTTAAGCCAGCTGGCGAGATAGGTAGTGACCTAGTTAAGTCAAATTGGTAGCCAGCTGACTGCCTAACTAAGTCAGCTAGTTAAGTCAGCTGGCTATCTAGGTGGCTAGAGATGTACAGAGCTATTTAAGTCATCTGCTGGCCAGCTGGATAACTAGTTAATTCAGTTTGTTTAGTCACCTGGCTGGACAGCTGTCTAGTTCATTAATCAACTAGTTAAGTCAGCTGACTAGCCAGCTGTCTAACTAGTTAAGTCACCTCATTAAGTCAGTTGGCTAGCCAGCTCGCTAGCTAGTTAAAAAACTAGTTAAGTCAGATGGCTAGACAGCTGGCTAGCTAGTCATAGCAGCTAGTTATTACAGCTGGCTAGCTAGGTAGCTAGCTAATTAAGTCAGCTATTTTTGTCAGCTAGCTGACTAGTTAAGTCATCTAGATAAGTCCTCTACCTAGCTATATAGCTAGCTAGGTATCTGGCTAGTTATTTAAGCTAGTAAAGTCAGCAGGCTAGCTAAGTAGCTAGCTAGTTAAATCAGATAGTTAAGTCAGCTGCCTAGCTGGGTAGCTAACTAGTTAAATCAGCTGGATAACCAGCTGGATAGCTAGTTAGGTCACCTTTTCAAGTCAGCTTGCTAACTAGCTGGATAGCTAGGTAGCTAGATTGTTAAGTCAGCTGGCTAGCCAACTGGCTAGGTGGTTACATCAGCTAGTTAAGTCAACTGGCTAGCCAACTGGCTAGGTAGGTAGCTAACTCTTTAAGTAAACTGGATAGAGTGCTGGCTAGCTAGGTAAG
>NW_007062380.1:0-463 GCF_000164805.1 Carlito syrichta
AAAAAAAAAAAAAAAAAAAAAAAAGAAAAGACCAATATGATTTTTTTTCAATTCTGCTTTCCTCGGCCCTTTTCTGTTTATAAAACCTACCCCACCTCTGTTTGGCTCATTGGAACATTCATTCTGTTTTATAGATTCTATAATTGTTGGATTCTAGAATTGTAAAAAAAGACCAATTAAGATCTTTAAATTAACCTTGTTGTAATTTTGTCTTTTGACAGAGGTGATGGTAAGATGAGGATAGCAAGGATAGCAGTGGTGGTTTGTTACTCACAACCCCCACTCTTTAGAAGAATGAACCCTGGGAAGGAGCCCGCATTTTGCCCAGCATGGTGATGGGCCTGCATTATCAGTTACCTCAGGCTGCCATAACAAAAGACCGCAGACTGGGTGGCTGAAACAACAGATGTGTATTCTCTCTTAGCTCTGGAAGCAGTTCGAGGTCAAGATGTCAGCAGAGTTG
>NW_007062381.1:0-483 GCF_000164805.1 Carlito syrichta
CAAAATGCCAGTTGATACTTGGGGAACTGGATTGAGGTCGAAGATGTGGATAAAAAACAAACGAAATTGTAGGTTCAGATACTCAATAAAAACTATCAAAAGGACTGGAATCACTTGGATCTCTAATAAGAGATTTTAGGTATCAACGTAGCAAATAACTATGAAAAATGGAAGGACCTACAAGACCAGATTCCTCATTAAACCTTATCAGGAGTCCATAGAGATTTTTACGGCTGAGGAACGCTGGACAGGCATTCTCTTCTGGTTCTCAGCAAGAGCCTGATTTTTCCTGGCGATATGGATTCCAAAATTCTGTATGCAAATAGACAGATGCCCAGCTGTTTCACAGGGACGTGGAATCCGTGATTCCTGGTTACCTTTATAAATATGTATGGCATGCTTAGCAACCCCAACCCCCCAGGCCATATGTCATAGATTCACAAACAGAAGTTTTAAGACTACAAGGTACATCTTAAGACAAGA
>NW_007062382.1:0-463 GCF_000164805.1 Carlito syrichta
AGCCTCCCAAAGCGCGGGATTACAGGCTGAGCCACTGAGCCCGGCTATAAACTATATTTTCTAATCTAAAAAATTAGCATGGTGGTAAGCCCTGTAGTCACAGCTACTCAGAAGGCTGGGGTGGGAGGATCACTTGAACCCAGGAATTCAAAGCTGCAGTGAGCTGTGATTGCACCACTACACTTTAGCCTAGGCAACAGATCGAGACCTCATCTCAAATATGAATGAGTGAATAAACAAATCACCAATATTTTCCAGGGCACCATAAACTTGATGAGGAAGGGGTATATCCCCACTTCCTAATATAGCACCTGCCTAGCACACGGTCATACTCTATAGGTGTTTGTTGAATGACTGAATAAATAATATACTTAGCTGGGCTTGGTGGCTCAGCCTGTAATCCCGCGCCTTTGGGAGGCTGAGGTGAGTGGATTGCCTGAGCCCGCAGGTTCGAGACCCGCCT
>NW_007062384.1:0-462 GCF_000164805.1 Carlito syrichta
CACTCCTTTCTTCTCCATTCAATTTCAGTCCTTTCCATTCCATTGCTCTCCATTCTAATCCTCTTCTCTCTATTCCTTTCGGTTGCATTCCATTCCTCTCCATTCATTTCCATTCCATTCATTTCCATTCCATTCTTATCCTTTCCATTGCTCTCCATTTCAATGAATTCCACTCTATTCCATTCCTTTCCATTTCTTTCCATTCATTCCTCTCGATACCATTCCATTCCATTCTATTCCATTCCTGTCCATTCCATTCCATTTCTCTCCTTCCCATTTCTATTCCATTTCTCTCCATTCCATTTCTCTACGTTCTATTCCTCTACAAACCATTTGATTGTAATTCATTGCTTTCCTTTCCATTACCCTTCATTACACTCCATTCCACTCTTCTCCATTCCATTTCATTATATTTTATTCCATTCTGTTCCACTCCATTCCCTTTAAGTCATCTCCATTCCA
>NW_007062385.1:0-459 GCF_000164805.1 Carlito syrichta
AATGAATTAAGTCAGCTGGTTATGTCAGCTAGCTAGCTCATTAGCTAATGAGTTAAGTAAAATAATTAAGTCAACTAGTTGGCACGTTAAGTAATGGGTAAGCTAACTAGTTAGCTAGCTGTTTAAGTCAGCTAGCTAGCTAGGCAACTAACTATTTAAGTCAGGTGGCTAGCTAGGTAGCTAGCTAGTTAGCTAAATCTTTAAGTCAGCTGGGTAGTCAGGTAGCTAGCTAGTTAAGTCAGTTAGGTAAGTCAGCTGGCTAGCCAGCTGGCTAGCTAGGTAGCTAGCTAGTTCAGTTAGTTGGCTATCCAGCTAACTAGCTGGTTAATTCAGCTAGTTAAGAGAGCTGGAACGTCAACTGAAAATGTAGGTAACTAACTAGGTAAGTCAGCCAGATAGCAACCTGGCTAGCTAGTGATGTCAGTAAGTTAAGTCACCTGGCTATCCGACTGTCTAGCT
>NW_007062386.1:0-459 GCF_000164805.1 Carlito syrichta
GAGTTGGGGGACTCTCTTGGATGTGAGTGAAGGTTTCACCCCTTTGCCCATTAGCCGGCAAGGAGCCCCCAACGAATATTCTCAAGAGCCTTGGGAAGCAGAGTTTACAAATCACTAGACTAGACACCTCCGTCATGTCTGAAATGATCTGATTCTGGGAGAACACAGTAGTAGGCAGTGCTATTTGATTGTCAGCTGCTCAGCTGACTTGGGTAATTTCTCCTACACACTCCTGTTCCTCTTTAATAAAGTAAAAAAAAAATTCATTGAGTAAGAGATTGGCTCCTTGTTTCTTTCATATCTTTAAGTATTAAAACGATCATATTTTTCTTTAATGGGGACCATCCCAGGCAAATTGGGACACATGGTCACCCTACATTAATGATTATATGGGGGAAAATCTTGGTAGAGTTCAGAATATACTTAATACTATACAATTCAGAAATACTTAATACTATA
>NW_007062387.1:0-458 GCF_000164805.1 Carlito syrichta
GAATTTCTATTTCGTGCTTTTTTATATAGCTTTAATAGCTATTAAAATCTACTACTGTGTCTATCTCTTTAAGACACATTTCTTATATTTTTCTTTAATTCTTTGTGCATAATTTGAAGATCACTGATTTGAAATTTTTTTATCTAGTAAGTAAAACTCTGGACTTCTGGGCAGATTTTACTGGCTCATTGTTTCCTCTGAATATGGGCTTAAGTTTCTTGTTTGTTTGTGTCTCATAACTTTTGTAAAACAGATCATTTTTATTAATATAAAATTTTAAAACTAGACTTCAGATTTCTCCCCTTCCCCCGGATTTATTGTTGCTGTTGTTTGTTGTTGTTATTGTATTGGTATTTGGTTAGTAGTTTTTCTAGCCTAATTGTGTAAAGCCTGTATTCTTTTTCTTTTTTTTTTTTTTAATAATTAATCAGTATTTTTATTATAGTTTTGTGGGGTAC
>NW_007062388.1:0-458 GCF_000164805.1 Carlito syrichta
ACCTTTTTATATACTTGTTTGCCATTTATGTCTATTCAAGGCCTTTGTCCGTTTCTAATAAGGTTGTTTGTTTTAATGCTATTGAATTGTAGAAGTTTCTTATACATTTTGGATTAACACTCTATCAAAAAACATTTTAATAGCCTTATTAATGCTGACTTTAAATTTTTCTTCCTTAATCTAACTGACCTTAGTGCTTATTAAGAGCATTTGAAAGAATTATTGTGATCCTCCCACAGTATAAAGAAATCTAATTACCTTTTTGCAATAAAAATCTTAGTCAAAGACAAATGAGCTTTTCACTATATTTTAATAATATAGAAAAATTGTCTGGTTTTTGCAATAAGGTTTGCTTAGGGAGCTGACAATCAAAATGGGACCTCAGATACTGATTACAATAAAGACCATGTTCTCATAATACTGCATACAAGCCATCTTGTCATAAATTCCTTATGTGG
>NW_007062389.1:0-486 GCF_000164805.1 Carlito syrichta
AGAGAGAGAGAGAGAGAGAGAGAGAGAGAGAGAGAGAGAGAGAGAGAGAGAGAGGACTGGAATCCAGTCTAGTGCAGAAGCAATGTGTCAGGATCACTTTTCAACATGTAATATTTTAAGGTCACCTATAACCTAAAAATGAATAAAATATAAATAAAAGTATTTCTTTTAAAGTTTTTTTGAAACTTATTTTTAAATTTATAAATACAAATTGTGTATATTTAATTGAAAACATTTCTTTATTTTTATAACTTCTTATTTTATCATTTTCTATAATTCAAGCCAGTTTTTAAAGAATATATCTATATATTAGATATCTATAGATATATAGTATATAGATATATACATCTTATCTATATATATATCATACCTGTATATATAATATATAGCTATATACTATGTATATCTAAAGTATATACTATATATCTGAAGTATATACTATATATATATATCTAAAGTATATTTTATATAAAACAATATATATAT
>NW_007062390.1:0-551 GCF_000164805.1 Carlito syrichta
GATAGCTACCATATTATGCACCTGGCTAGCCAACTGACTTAACTAACACTTAACTAGCTAGTCAGCTGACTTATCCAGCTGACTTAACTGGGTAGGTACCTTGCTACCTAGCAGACTTAACTAGTTGATTTAACTAGCTAGCTACCTAGTTAGACAGCTGGTTGGACAACGGATTTATCTAGCTGACTTAAGCAGCTAGCCAGCTGGCTGGCCAGCAGAATTAACTAGCTGATTTAACTAGCTAGCCAGGTGACGACCAGCTGAATTAACAAGCTGACTTAACCAGCTAGTCAGTTTTCTAGCCAGCTGACTTAATTAGCTTTCTACCCAGCTAACCAGCAGCCAGCAGAGTTAACTAGTTGACTTAACCAGGTATTCAGCTGGCTCTCTACCTAGTTAGCTAGCTGACTATCCAGCTTACATAACTAGCTGAATTAATTAGCTAACCAGCGGGCTAACCAACTGACTTAACAAGCTCGCTACCTATCTACCCAGCTTGCTAGCCAGCTGACTTAGCTAGCTGACTTATAAGCTGCCCTGCTTGCTAGTCA
>NW_007062391.1:0-651 GCF_000164805.1 Carlito syrichta
GGCTGGGAGTGGCCACTGCACTCCAGTCTGGGCAACTGAGTGAGACTCCAACTAAAAAAATGTAACTAAAAGAATGCAAAGCCAGTCACTAGGGAGCCCATCAGGCAGTCGAGCCAGTCCTCAAGGCACCCCTTAAAGAGAAAGACTAGTCACTGAGAAACCAGATGGCTTGTCATTGTTGTAATGACAACTGAGGAGAATCAGTCACTGGATCACCCATCACAGAGGGGTGCTAGTCTCTGGGACACTAATTATTACAGAGGGGGGTCAGTCATTTTGGCATGAATCACAAAGAAGAACCCATCACTCGGGCACACATTGAAGACGTGTTTATACAGGGCACCCATCAAAAGAGGACCAGTCACTGGGACAACTATCACAGAAGAGTGCCAGAAACAAGGGTACCCAACACAGAGAAGGACCAAGTTAGGGGAACAACTATAAGAGGGGAGGACAGTCTCTGAGTCACACATTAAAGAGGAGGCACAGTCATTTAGGCATCTATGATAGATAATTCATTCACTGGGACACCCACCACAGTTTAGACCAGTCACTGGAACACTCATAACATTGAAGCTATAGTCACTGGGTAGCTATCAAGAGGAGGACTAGTCACAGGGGCACGTTTTGGAGAGGAGGGTCGCTAGGGCA
>NW_007062392.1:0-496 GCF_000164805.1 Carlito syrichta
ACCTCTTATCAATAGGGTGCCTGAATGAAACGTAATTGTACACCTAACCCTTAACTGTACTCCACAAAACCATAATAAAAAATACTGATTATAAAAAAAGATTCTTTTTTATTCTGGTTTGATTAAATCTAATATGTGTTAAGTTGAAATGTTCCCTCAGATATATTGCAGAAGCTAAAATTTAATTTTATTTCCTCTTTATTGATTAAATATATTTCTTATATGTGAGACTAGATGTTATGTGGTTTGGTTTTGTGTCTATTTGTGTTTTTTTGTTTGCTTTTGTTTTTTTCTTTGGTTTGTTTTTTAGTGCCAGAAAACGCAGAAAATGAAGGAGATGCCTTATTACAATTTACAACAGAGTTTTCTTCAAGGTAGTGTTAGGACATTAACTATATAAAATTGTTGTTCTTTTATGCTACTGTGATTTTTCTGTGACAATTTTAATCATAGATTGTTTAAAATTTATCCTTTTGTATTCAAGGGATATATTTAT
>NW_007062393.1:0-455 GCF_000164805.1 Carlito syrichta
CTCAAAAAAAAAAAAAAAAATCATATATCCACAATTGAAGAAGCCCTATGATGGCAAACAGAATAAATATATCATATTAAAATTGCTTTAAAAAATCAACAAAATCTTTGCATTAGTGAAAGAAAAAGAGACATTGTGTTTTCACTATATTAATAAGTATAATAACCAACTTTTCAAAAATTTGTAATGAAAGAAAGACAAAGAAACAACAGTAAAAGAAGTATGAAATGTGAAAAACAAGACAACTAGAAATATCTAGAAAACTGTGTCATACCTTCTAAAACGCAGACAAAATAAAAGCATTTGCTGACAATATTTGTTGGCAGTAAATCACCATTAAAAATAAACAAACCCCAAAGTAAATAATTTCAAGCAAAAATGAAAATATGAGAAGAAATCAAAAGCAAAGAGAAGGAGTTAATTTGGCTAAATATAGGTCAATATTACTATTAAAA
>NW_007062394.1:0-454 GCF_000164805.1 Carlito syrichta
AATTATTTGTCCACCAACTCTCCAACCTTTGAAAACGCCTTTACTTCCTAAGGCTGTTCATAGCAGCTCCCTTGTTAAAGGCATCTTGCAGGAAACTAGGTCTTCAGTCAGTAGATTGCCATGTTTCCCTAAACTGTCTAACATTCTGCAGTGGGTTTGAGGGAGAAGAATGCCAGAGGGAATATTCCTCTCCAGGAATATCTGGTTCAAGGGCAGTGAAATACCCCATGAAAACAGAGGATGTCTGGAATTCTCGGTCCTATGTTTACACCACTTTTCTTAATTTGTATTTGCAAAGTAATTTACTTACTTGTTTCAGTCTGTCTCCCCCACTAGACTAGAGTGTAGGCTGCATGAGGCCAGGGCCAAGGCCTCCTCTTCTCCACAGTTGTACAATAAGGAGTTAGGATCAACATCAGTGCATGAGGCAAAAAACCACAAGAAATCAAAATCA
>NW_007062395.1:0-595 GCF_000164805.1 Carlito syrichta
AGTTATTCACAATTCTGGTTACAAATAAGAATCACTTGAAAAGTCTTCTTTTAAATATAGTGTTTATTTTGTATCTGATAAATCAGAACCTGGCGCAGGGGTGTCTAAATCTCCCTCAAGTGATGTCAATACATGTAAGAATTGACCAGTGACTAGATTTTAGAAGGAGAGTAGTCTTTAACCTCTCTGAAAGGGAGAGACAGAGCTACTCTGTGATAATCTGGGAACTGGGTAAGGCACAGAGAGAAGTCAGTGTACAATTTTTACCTTGCATTCATTCTAACACAAGCTTGATGGGAGGCAATGAAGTGTTACCTCATGGAATTCCATGGCTCTAACACACTCAAGCTTGCCCCAGAGTAGTATTGTTCATTTAAGAGCTATTTAAATTTTCTGAAGGGCACTTCTATGCCAAATGGATTGTAGAATGAAAGACATTTACAAGGTCTAAAAGGAGTAATGGGATTTGCATTTCTGGCCCTTACCCAGCTTTTCAAGATTATTTCACTTTCCTGTGTCTCTATCTAACAATTTGTTTAACATGTCTCTGAAAATTTATATACTCAAATTCTATCCCTTTTGCACAAAACAAGGA
>NW_007062396.1:0-452 GCF_000164805.1 Carlito syrichta
TGACTGGCCGGACTCGGTGGCTCAGCCTGTAATGCCAGCATTTTGGGAGGCCGACGCGAGTGGATTGCCTGAGCCCGCGGGTTCGAGATACACCCGGGTAACTTGGCGAGACCTTGTCTCTACAACAAATCAAAAAGTAGCCGGGCATGGTAGCGCGCGCCTAGCTGGGGAATCTGCTTCTTTCTTTATTAAATTCAACCCTCATTAATATATATTTTTTTAAAGTCTTAGGAAATGAGAAAGAGAACTTCCTCAAGTTGATGAATAGCATCTATGAAATATCTACTATTGGGAGAAACAGGCCACCATGTGTCTCCCATACTCTTACACATCTTGCTGGATGTGCCAAGAATGTAAGGCTCTAACTACTCTTTACTGGGCCATTTCCCAGAGTTATGTTTGCAACTGATAACCTTGAGAGATAAGATGATAACATCTCTTCCACACAAACA
>NW_007062397.1:0-451 GCF_000164805.1 Carlito syrichta
ACAGACAGTGGATGGATGGGCAGACAAACGAACAGACAGGTAGATGGGCGGATGGACGGATGGAAGGATGGATGGACGGATGGACGGATGAATGGACGGATGGACGGATGTACGGATGGACAGAGAAGTGGACGGACAGACAGTGGATGGATAGGCAGACAAACGAACAGACAGGTAGATGGGCGGATGGACGGATAGAAGGATGGATGGACGGATGAACGGATGAATGGACGGATGGACAGATGTACGGATGGACAGAGAAGTGGACGGACAGACAGTGGATTGATAGGCAGACAAACGAACACACAGGTAGATGGGCGGATGGACCGATGGACGGATGGATGGACGGATGGACGGATGGATGGACGGATGGACAGAGAAATGGACGGAAAGACAGTGGATGGATAGGCAGACAAACAAACAGGTAGATGGGCCGATGGTCGGATGGACG
>NW_007062397.1:2124-2672 GCF_000164805.1 Carlito syrichta
GTATTTTTTTTTTTTTTTGAGTTGGAATCTCACTCTGTCGCTCAAGCTAGAGTGCAGTGGCACACTAATGGGCATCCCAGTGTCTACCCACTGGGCTTCGGAATCCTTCTGCCTCAGTCTTCCAAGTAGCCAGTACCACAGGCGTGTACTACCATGCCTGGCTAAGTTTTGGTTTATTGTAGAGATGAGGTCTCGCCAAGTTGCCCGAGGCGGGTCTTGAACCCAAGAACACAGGCAATCCACTCGCCTCGGACTCCCAAAGTGCTGGGATTGTAGGCTGAGCCACCGAACCCTGCCAACTGCTGTATTTTTAAAAGGAGAGGGAAGTAGCCGGGCTCGGTGACTCAGCCTGTAATCCCACACCTTTGGGAGGTTGAGGTGAGTGGATTGCTTGAGCCTGTGGGTTCGATACCCACCTGGGCAACTTGGCGAGACCTCATCTCTAAATAAATAAAAAAAGAGCCGGGCATGGTAGCACGCGCCTGTAGTTCCAGCTACTCGGAAGGCTGAGGCGGAAGGATCGCCGGAGCCCAGCGGGCGAGGCTGCG
>NW_007062398.1:0-1322 GCF_000164805.1 Carlito syrichta
CAACTTAAAAAAAAAAAAAAAAAAATCAGACAACCCAGGAGGGGCTGCTGATTTTCAGGGCCTAGATCCAACTGGTACCCAGAGCACCCCAGGCTCACAGGGTGTGGCAAGGGCAGTGTAACTCGGGGTGGGCAGCAGTCACAGCCTGGAGTCAGGGGTCTCCAGTCCCAGAGACAGGGAGTGTGGACACTTCTGGGGCCCTTTCCCTCATCTGTAAAGTGGAGCTAAGAATAGTACCTCTGTCATGAATTCATGAGGATTCACTGAATTCGTGTACCCTGGGGCGGTGGCCACATGCTGGCCTCAGCCTGGTGCAGCCCAAGACACGCCCTCTTGGCAGACTCTGCCTTTTCTTGGGATCTGGTTTTCTTGGGCTCCAGCAACACTCACCCCAGGCCTCTTCGGAGGGTTTTCTTGCATTCCAGCTAAACTCATCTCACACCTGGTGAAGGCCTCGGCGTCCCTCTGCCTCTCCGGACTCATTACTGGAAAGTCAGAAGGGAGGTGAACGGCCAGGGCCCCCTGGCTGCCCCTTCTCTGTGGCCAGAAGGCTTCAGACTCCAAACCAGAGGGGAGAGGGCAGCAGTGAGGAAAGCCGGGCTCTGGGCCATGCTGAGGGGTGAGGGTGCGCCGTGGGCCCCCACATGCGGTGCGTTCCACCTCCCCCTGGCCCAGTGCAAAGCGGGGGAGCCCCCTGGGATCGAGGGGCCCTCAGAACAAAGCAGCAGAGCTCCGAAGGAGAACTCTGCTTGGGAAACAGGTCCCCTGCCTGCGTTCCTGTACACACGCAGCCTTTGTTCCCAGCTGGTCCTCTGGGTCCGGGGGCCACAGTTATCAGGGCCCCTCAGAAGACAGCACCTGCGTTCTCAGTGGCACCACCACTGTGAACAAGCCGTCAACAGCAGCTCTACTCCCCTTATTTTGGGATCCAACTGAAACGTCTCGCCCTGGGCAGGAGGGAGCCTTCCTTTATTTCAGGGGCCCAGAGAACCCAATCCTATCTTTTCCGCTCCCTGTCTTGACTCAGAGACCCGCTAACATCCGTCCGTTTTGCCACAGCCCCTAGAGAAGGGCATGGCAGGGGTTCAAGCGTTCCTGCACTTTACTGAGTCCCTGTGTCTTTTATGCACGCCCAGTAAGTAGGTTCAGGGGAGCCTTGACTTCCTGCAGACCACACCCAAAGATGTAAATCCCTATTGACTCCTGTTCTTAACAGTCATAGGTTTGAACAATATAGTATCAATGTAGTCATAAGTCTTGTGCTTTGTATAACTTTTTTTTTTTTTGAGTCAGAGTCTCACTCTGTCACCCAGACTGGAGTG
>NW_007062399.1:0-534 GCF_000164805.1 Carlito syrichta
CATTCCAGCCTGCAGGGTGGGTTGGCCCGCCAACAAGATGTCTTGGATGCTTTCTTACTAAAAACTGTCCGTGAGAAACGTATCTAGGCCTAACCCACTCTAGCTACCCTGCCTCAGTGTCACTCTCCCGAGCCCCCTGCCTCTCATCAGCGCCGATGCAAGCACCCCAGAGGGTCTCTGTGCAGCCTGTGACTGGCTCCACTCCAGGCGGGTGGGACAGCAGGGGGGATGGCGGGGAGAGGCAGGGCCCCGAGGAGCTTGGGCCTCAGTGCTCTGCGAAGGGGCCTTGGCACACCGAGAGGCCAGCCCTCTAAGTCCCTGTGCGGCGGGAGGGGTCTGCCTGGGGGGATTCCTCCCAGGCCGGGTAAGGAGAGAACTGTGGGGCTTGCTTGAGTCCACGGATCAGGCGAACCTGCACTGGCCGGCCAGTCTCACTCTGTCCCGGCTGCTGGCTGTGGGAGTAGTGAACTCAGGGTCTCCCTGGCCTGGATCCCCCGCAGGGAGCAAGCAGACAATCTGGTTCCCCACTCCCAG
>NW_007062400.1:0-475 GCF_000164805.1 Carlito syrichta
CGGGAGCGGCCACTGCACTCCAGTCTGGGCGACAGAGTGAGACTCCAACTCAAAAAATATGTATTATAATAATAATAATAATAATAATAATAGCCAAACACTTCGAAAAGGCCCAGCTCTTTGCTAGGGTATTTGTTTGCATTCCTCCAACTCTCGAAGGCAAAACTAACCATGAGAGAGGTTGATTCACTTCCCCAAAGTCACACAGTGAGTACAGGAGAGACCGTTTTCCTTTAAAATCAAATTTCTTCTTCTTATAAAGTAAGAGACCATCATTTTTAGCTGAGCATGTGGCCTTCTAGAATTAAGACCACATTCTCCAGACTCTGTTGAAGATAGGTGCGTCCATGGGACTAAATTGGGGCAAAAGCGGTACGTGTGACTCCCTGGACTTGTCAGCTTTTTCTTTCCTCCTTCCTGCTAGTGGAACATAGAAATGACAGCTGGAGCTAGAGGGTGCTGGCCAGAGCCACGA
>NW_007062401.1:0-585 GCF_000164805.1 Carlito syrichta
ACAAAACATTTCCTGACCTCCCCCATGACACATTATTCTCTCCCTTTCCTGAGCTTCCCAACATGAGGTTTGTTTACATGCCTGTGTCTGGCACTAGACTGTAACAATCCTGAGAGTAAAGTCCTTGTGATCTCTACACCTCCTATGTTACCGCACCAAAGTCAGTCTTCAGAAAATTTGTGAAAATTTATCACATTCAAGTTGCAAGCAGCTGCCCTATCCCATGAAATCTTAAAAGAATCAGTGCACTGTGTACACAGCATATTGTAGCTATGCTCATGGGAAATGATATTCCTAGCATTAAATTACCTGGTTTTGAATTATTACATAAATATAACCTCAACAAAGCGATGCTTAACGATAAGCACAATTTTTAAAAAATTTCTTGCAAAATAATTTTTTTTTTTTGAGTTGGAGTCTCACTCTGTCACCCAGACTGGAGTGCAGTGGCCACTCTTGGCAACCATAGCCTCAACCTGCTGGGCTCTGGTGATCCTTCTGCCTCAGCTTTCCAAGTAGCTGGGACTACAGGAACACGCTACCACGCCAAGCTGATTTTTTTTTAATTTATTGTAGAGATGAGGT
>NW_007062402.1:0-827 GCF_000164805.1 Carlito syrichta
GTCTGCTAGTTGTCCTAGCTGGCTAGCTGGTTAAGTTAACTTGTTAAGTCAGCTGGCTAGTCAACTGTATAACTAGGTACCAAACGAGTTAATTAAGGTGGCTAACCAGTTGGCTAGTTATTTAAGTCAGCTAGTTAATTAGTTGACTCACTTGCCTGCAAACCGGTCAGCAAACTAGCCAGCTTACTTGCCAGTCAACAGATGAACTAAATTGTCGGCTTGCTCGCAGGCCAACAGGTCAGCTAACTAGTCGGCTTGCTCACCTGCTGACTAGTTAAATCAGCTCACTTATCGGCTTGCTTGCTGGCCAACAAGTTAAGGCTGCTCCCATATCTGGTCACTCGCAGTTGACTAGTTAAGTCTGCACACCAGTTGGATCATCCACTGGCTAACTAGTTAACTCTTGTGACCATTCAACTCACTCACTAGCCAACAAAAGTCAGCTGACCAGTCAGCTCACTCGCCGGCTGACTAGTTAAGTCAGCTGACCAGTCGGCTCAATCACGGACTGAAAAGTTAAATCAGCAGACCAGTCGACTCAGTCACTGGCCGACTAGTTAAGTCAGCTCACCTGTGGGCTCACTCGCCAACTGACAAGTTAAGTAAGCTAAACAGTCGACTGACTAGCCAGCCATCTAAGTCAGATAGCCAATCAGCCGACTAGTCAGTCAACTGGTCAGCTGACAAGTTAGGTCAGCTAATTTGTGGGCTGACTAGTTAGGTCAGCCTAATAGTAGACCAACTAGTCAGCTGACAAGTTAGGTGAGCAAAATAGCGAGTCAAAAGTTAACCGAGATAACTTGAGGGCCAACTCGTCAGTCGACTAA
>NW_007062403.1:0-866 GCF_000164805.1 Carlito syrichta
GCTGGCTATTTAAGTTGACTGCTAGCCAGCTGGCAAGCCCGCTAGCTAGCTAACCAACTGACAAGCCAGCTAGCCTGCCAGGTAGCTAACTAGTTAAGCCAGCTGGCTAGTCATTTAGCCCACCAGGTAGCTAGCTAATTATGTCAGCTGGCTAGCCAGCTAGCCAGCCAACTACCTCCTCAGCTAGTTAAGTCAACTAGCTTGTCTGCTAGCTAGTCAGTTTGCTTAAGTCAGCTAGCCAGCTAACTAGCTAGTTATCTAACTAGTTAAGGCAACTGGTTATACAGCTAGATAGCTTGTTTGCTAGCTAGTTATTTCAGCTAGATAGCTTGCTAGCTAGTCAGCTAGCTAGTTAAGTCAGCTAGCACATCATCTAGTTACTTAGCTATCTAGTCGGCTAGCAACTCAGCTAGCTGGGCAGCTAATTAGTGGGCTCACTTATTTTCCATCAGATCAGCTAACTAGTCGGCTCCCTCGCTGGCCAATCAGATCGTTAATTCTTTGGCTCACTTGCCAGCCAACAGGTCAACTAACTTGTAGGCTCGTGCGCAAGCCAACAGGACAGCTAATTAGTCAACTTGCTCATCAGCCGACTAGGTAAGTCAGCTCACCTGTTGGCTCATTTTCCGAACAACTAGTTAAGGTAGTTCACCCGTCGACTCACGCATTGGCCAATGATTTAAGTCAGCTCACCAGTCGGCTCTCTTGCCGGTCGACTTTTTAATTCTTCTGACCAGTCAGCTCACTCGCCATCTGACTAAATTTGGCTGACCAGTCAACTCACTCACCAGCCAACTAGTTAAGTAAGCTCAGCAGTCGGCTCACTTGCAGGCTGACTAGTTAAGTCAGCTGACAAGTTGGCTCAA
>NW_007062404.1:0-667 GCF_000164805.1 Carlito syrichta
CATTCAGCTCAATTGCTGGTTGACTAGTTAAGTCTTCTGAGCAGTCGGCTCACTAGCCAGCCGAAAAAAGTCAGCTGACCAGTCAGCGCACTAGCTAGCCGAATAGTTAATTCAGCTGAACATTCGACTCATTCGCCGGCAGACTAGTTAATTCAGTTGACCAGTCAGCTAACTCACAGGCCGACTAGTTAAATCAGTTAAGTGGTCAGCTGAGTAGCCAGTAAACTAGTTATTTCACCTAACCAATCGGCCGACTAGTAGTGCAACATGACAGCTGAGAAGTTAGTTCTGCTAACTAGGCAGCCAAATAGTTAGGCCAGTCAACTAGTCAACCAAATAGTCGGCCTACTAGTTAGATCACAAAACAAGCCAGCCAACTAGGTAATCATGCTAACTAGTGGGTCAACTCATCAGTCAACTCGTTGACCCAGCTAACTAGTCAGCCGACTAGTGGGCCACCTTGTTAAGCCAGGTAATAAGTTGGCCGAGTAGTCAGCTAACATGTTAAACCAGCTAACTAGTCAGGCAACTCATCAGCCAACAAGTTAAGTAACATAGCTCACTCGTTATCCATATAGATATCAGATAGATAACTCGTTTATCAACAAGTTAAAACAGTTAGCTGTCTGGTTAACCGACTTGTTAAATCAGCTAGCTATCTCATTAG
>NW_007062405.1:0-447 GCF_000164805.1 Carlito syrichta
CCCCCAGGGCCAGGATCCATCCAACTCCCTCAGCCAAGGGCTGGGATCCAACCACTTCCCACCCACATGGGCCAGGACCCATCGACTTCCTTCCCCCAGGGCAAGGCTCCAAGCTCCTCCTTCCCCAAAGGGCCAGTCACTGTCCACTTACATGCTCCACGGGCAGCCTTAGTCCACCTCCGTCCACCAGGCTGCAGCCTGTGTCAACGTCTCTCCCACGAAGGAACAGCTTCCATGCATCTTCCTCCCAGAAAGGTCCAGCCTCTATCTACCTTCCTCTCCCAGGGCCTGTTTCCACCCACCTCCCTCCCTCAGGGGCCAGGATCCATCCACCTCCCTCCTGCAGTGGCAGGATCCAACCACCTCCCTCTCCCAGGGCCAGAAACCATCCACCTCCTTCCCCCAGGCCAGGATCTATCCACCTCCCTCCCCCAGGGCCAGCCTCCA
>NW_007062406.1:0-586 GCF_000164805.1 Carlito syrichta
TCAGTGTGCCACGGCATTGCAGCCTGAGTGACAGAGCGAGACTCCAATTCAAAAAAAGAAGTCAGCTATTTGAGAGGCTGAGGAAGGAGGACTGCTTAAGCCCAGTTGAGACCAGTCTGGGTGACATAGTGAGATTCTGTCAAAAATATACATAAAATAAATAATTTTAAAAATAAAGAAAAAGCCAGGCATGGTGGCTCACGCCTGTAATCCCAACACCTTAGGAGATCAAGGTAGGAGGATTGCTTGAGCCCAAGAGCTTAAGAACAGCCTGGGAAATATAGCAAGATTTTGTTTCTACTAAAAATTTTTAAAAGTCAGCAGATGTGGTGGCGTGCATCTGTAGTTCCAGCTACTCGGGAGGCCGACATGGAAGGATCACCTGAGCCCAGGAGGTCAAGGGTACAGTGATTGCCATGATTGTGCCACTGCACTCCAGTCTAGGTGACACAGTAAACCCCAATTAAAAAAAGAAAAGAAAAGAAAAGGCCATTGCTTTGCTAAACTACTGTCTGGTCATGTGTTTTTTTGAGCTATTCTCTCTCTCTCTCTCTCTCTCTCTCTCTCTCTCTCTCTCTCTCTCTCT
>NW_007062407.1:0-549 GCF_000164805.1 Carlito syrichta
CCTCCCCAACCCTGTGACTACAGACCCTTTTCCTTTTTTCCCTGTAGCCACCGCTTTAATAAATCTCTTGGTCCTTAACGGGTGTGGAGTTGTTACTGGCGCCTAAGTTCTTTCATTGGTGCCGTGACTTGGATTGGGTCTCTCTCGCCCTTGTGAGGGTCTCTCTCGCCCTTGGGCGGGACCCCGACTCGGCACCGGTGGCCACTCCAACCCTCCTGGACCTTCCCCACCCTCTTGAATGCCCGAGCCGCATTCATCAGCTATCGTTGGATAGGTAAGTCCCCCTCCCCCAAACAAGGAAGCCTAAAACTTACCAGGGATCACCAGAGGGAACGGACCTCAGGATCCAGCCCCTCCAGCCCTTCGGTGAGGGGAAACACACCCTACCTCAGTCTTCATGGCCACAGCAGACCCTGAAGGCTCCCTCCTCTGTTCCATCTCTCACGGACTCCAGGGCTCCCACATATGTCAGGCAGCAGTGGACCTCAGAGGCTCCCACGTCTGCTAGCCTACAGTGGACTCTGTAGGGTTCCCACTCTCCAGGGCTCC
>NW_007062408.1:0-444 GCF_000164805.1 Carlito syrichta
CAGCCTCGACCTGCTGGGCTCAGGTGATCCTTTCGTCTCAGCCTTCCAAGTAGCTGGAACTATAGGCACAGGCCACAATGCCTAGCTAATTTTTTGATTTATTGTAAAGATGAGGTATAACCAAGTTGCCCAGGCTGGTCTCAGGCAGTCCTCTCACCTCAGCCTCCCAAAGTGCTGGGATTATAGGTGTGAGCCACCGCACCTGACCATCTTATGATTTTAATATCCATTTCTTTGATGATATATTATTTTAAGCATCTTTACATATATTTATTGTCCATTCAAATTTCCTCTTTTATGAAATGCTTTTAAAAAAATTTTTAATTTTAAAGATGTGGGGTACAATTCAGGGTTAGGTATATAAACGTTCACTATGCAGGTACATTTGCTGATGATGTGTGTCTCCCCCCTCTCCCAGCAATCTCCCACTACTGCCAATTCCAC
>NW_007062409.1:0-462 GCF_000164805.1 Carlito syrichta
CAAGAGGGATTTTGTTTAAATTAAGATAATCTAAATGACAGGTCATGAAGACAAGGTATAACATGAGCTAACGTGCTGCTGCTGGCCTTGAACTTGGCTCTGTGCTCAGTGCTTTACAGGAGGTAACGATCTTCACGAAAATTCTATGAGGGAACCACCACACTTCTCCTTCATTACACAGATGAGGAAACCGAGGCACAGCAAAATTATCCGAGATCACAAAGCTAATAAGGGCTAGAACTGGGATTTCAGCCAGGTAATCAAGTCCAGATCCAACACTCTTCACCAGGACACTCTGGATACATACTTATTTGTCACAATTCAAGGGCAGATATTCCTTGATTTTTTTTTCTTTTTGGGTTAGAGTCTCACTCTGTCATCCAAACTGGAGTGCAGTGGCCGCTCCCGGCCACTGCAGCTTTGACCTGCTGGGCTCCGGCAATCCTTCCGCCTCAGCCTTCC
>NW_007062410.1:0-870 GCF_000164805.1 Carlito syrichta
AATCCCAGCACTTTGGGAGGCCAAGGTGAGAGGATTGCCTGAGTCCACGGGTTCAAGACCAACCTGGGCAACTTGGTGAGACCTCACCTCTACAATCAATCAAGAAAAATTAGCTGGGGTCAGTGGCATATGCTTGTAGTTCCAACTACTTGTAAGACTGAGGCGGGAGGATCACCTGAGCCCAGCAGATTGAGCCTGCCACTGCCCTCCAGCCTGGGCGACAGAGTGAGACTCAACTCAAAAAAAAAATAAACCAATTCTAATTCCCAAAGTTTTATAAAAGGGGTCAACCAAGCCTCCCCCAAAAGTCATGTATGGGGGGAACATTCATAATATACATCATCTGAGAAGGGGCATGTGGCTCATGCCTATAATTCCAGCATTTGGGAGGCCAAGGCGGGAGGACCTCTTGAGCCCAAGAGTTCAAGACCAGTCTCTATGAAAAAATCCAAAAGATTAGCCAGGTGTAGTGATATGTGCCTGTAGTCCCAGCTACTCAGGAGGGTGAGATGGGAGGATCACTTGAGCCTAGTTCAAAGCTGCGAAGAGCTGTGATTGTGCCACTGCACTCCAGCCTGGGCAAGAAAGTGAGACCCAAAGCACACAAAAAAAGGACCGAAGTGCATCCACCACAAGTCGCTTATCATAGTCTAGTGACACTGTCCCTGGCCACACAGCACAAGTGATCCTCCAGCCTCAGCCTCCCAAAGCACTGGGATTATAGGCATGAGCCACTGAACCTGGCAAGGACTTTATTCTTTTTTTTTTTCCCCCGAGTTGGAGTCTCACTCTGTCACCCAGACTAGAGTGCAGTGGCCGCTCCCAGCCACCGCAGCCTCGCCTGCTGGGCTCCAGCAATCCTTCCGCCTC
>NW_007062410.1:1165-6087 GCF_000164805.1 Carlito syrichta
CGGGTCTCGAACCCGCGGGCTCAGGCAATCCACTCACCTCAGCCTCCCAAAGGCGCAGGATTACAGGCTGAGCCACCAAGCCCGGTGGACTTTATTCTTAAAACTGGTAAAACCTTCCCAAGACAGACAAATGAAGGCTTAAAGACCTCAGCCAGGAGGTATCTAAAATGGGCGATTGCTGTTTAGAGGTCAGGATGCGTAATACTCATTTCTGGAGCCTCAGAGGAGTGGCTATGATATGCTTATTCACAGAATGTATAAAGAAATTTCTTTAGGATTGTGGGGAAAATCCTATAACTCTTGATTTTAAAACAGGTAAATCAACAATGAGACTGAATTGACAGTGGCCACCTCTTTCAATTCAACCAGCATGATCAGTATCAACTCACTGAAGAGAAGACACTTACACCATGGGGCCTCACATATGTTGAAGTACCTGCATCTTCACATGTGGAACTGTGTCTGTACTAAGATTGTCAAGACCAAGGAGGAAACTGGGCGTGGTGGCTCACACCTGTAATCCCAGCACTTTAGGAGGCTGAGGTAGAAGGATCGCTTGAGGCCAGGAGTTTGAATCCAGTGCCTTGGCAACATAGTGAGACCCTGTTCCTCAAAAAATCAGCCAGGCATGGTGGCATGTGCTGCAGTCCCAGCTACTAGCCAGGCTGAGGAGGGAGGATAACTTGGTCCCCGGAGTTCAAGGCTGCAGTGAGCCAAGATCACACCACTACACTCCAGCCTGGGTAAGAGAAAAACCCTGTCTCAAAAAAAAAAAAAATTTTTTTTTTGAGTTGGAGTCTCACTCCTTTGCCCAGGCTGGAGTGCAGCTCACGGCTACGTCAGCGTCGACCTGCTGGGCTCCAGTGATCCTTCCCCCTCAGCCTTCCAAGTCGCCGGAACTACAGGCGTGTGCTACCATGCCCAGCTAATTTTTTATTTATTGTAGAGACGGGGGTCTTACCAAGTTGCCAGGGCTAGTCTCGAACCCGCAGGCAACAAAATGCTGGGATTACAGGCTGAACCACCGAGCCCGGCCTCCCAAAATGCTGGGATTACAGGCTGAACCACCGAACCCGGCCCAAAATGTTAATTAAATGTAAAACCCAAGGAGAAGTTGCACGTCTAATACCAGTGTCAGAAATAGCATAAACTGGACACAGACAGACCAGGGCAGTGGAATCCTGCAGTCAGCTCATCCGGCAGGCACTTAGCAACCATGTTTCAGTCGCTGGAGAAGCCGAAAGCCCACAGCCCTGCAGGTATGCCTCAGGCCAGAGCAGGACTGGAGTCTATCTGCAGAGCAGCCATCTGCACTGCGGGAGTAGCCAAGCTTCCTCCTCTGCTTAGACCCACAGGCATCCTGAAAATCAGCTTCTGGCAAGAGATGTCAGGGTTTGTGCTGTTTACTACCAGAACTTTCTCTCCAAGCCTAGATGGGCTTCTTAACTACCAACTCACGTGGCTGGAACTTGTTAGAATTACGGGGCAATGCCCAGCAGGTACCTGCCCCCCTAAATATATTTGCTAAATGAATGAACCTCCCTTAGAGGCAGAGAGAATTCGTACTGCATTCCTTTTCTTGAGTTGGACTCTCATTCTGTCAACCAGGCTGGAGTGCAGTGGCATGTTCATGGCCACCGCAGCCTTGACCTGCTGGGCTCAGGCAATCCTTCTGCCTCAACCTTCCAATTAGCTGGAACCACAGGCACGCACCACCAAGCCCAGCTAATTTTTTGATTTATTGTAGAGACGAGGTCTCACTATGTTGCCAAGCCTGGTCTGGAACCCATGAGCTCAGGCAGTCCTCTCGTCTTGGCCTCCCAAAGTGCTGGGATTATAGACATGAACTATGGCATCCGGCTCGTACTGCATTCCTTCCTTATTCTATTAGCTGTGGCATTGAAAGGTTTCCTGGGTCCAACCCTCTCACTAAGGTGGGTCTAGAAGTTCAGAAACTGAACAGTCAGCAAAGCCCCAAGTTAAGTCACAGGGACCACTAGGCAGAGAGAGAAATTAATTTACACAGTTACATCCATGGCAGCATGGACATCAAGAGCACAGACTTTGGAGTCACCCTGACTGAAGGTAGCTCTGCCAACGATTTGACCTTGGCTGTTATTTATTGGCCTCTGGAAGTATCAGTTTCCCCATCTGTAAAATGGGCTTCTGTGAGGATTAAACGAAGCATGTCAAGTTTCTAGCACATCTCTAAGCCCATTACAGGTGCTTACATGGAAGCTATTATTAAAAACAGAACTCGAGCCGGGCTCGGTGGCTCAGCCTGTAATCCCGCGCCTTTGGGAGGCTGAGGTGAGTGGATGGCCTGAGCCCGTGGGTTCGAGACCTGCCTGGGCAACTTGGCGAGACCTCATCTCTACAATAAATCAAAAATCAGCCGGGTGTGGTAGCACACGCCTGTAGTTCCAGCTTCTCGGAAGCCTGAGGCGGAAGGATCGCCGGAGCCCAGCAGGTTGAAGCTGTGGTGGCCAGGAGCGGCCACTGCACTCTAGTCTGGGTGACAGTGAGACTCCAACTCAAAAAAAAAACCACAAAACAAAACAGAACTCTAGGCCAGTGCGGTGGCTCATGCCTATAATTCCAACACTTTGGGAGACAGAGGCAAGAGGATTACCTGAGTCCAGGGGTTCGAGACCAGCCCGGGCAACTTGGTGAGATCTCATTTCTAACATAAATAAATAAATAAATAATCTGGGCATGGTGGCACACGCCTGTGATTTCAGCAACTTGGAAGGCTGAGGCAGAAGGATTGCCTGAGCCCAGCAGGTCGAGGTTGCAGTGGGCCTGAGCATGCCACTGGACTCCAGCTTGGGCAACCAGTGAAACTCCTACTTAAAAAAAACACAGGTCGGGTATGGTGGGTCATACCTATAATTCCAGTACTTTGGGAGGCCGAGGTGAGAGGATTGCTTAAGCTCACAGGTTTGAGACTAGCCTGGTCAACATGGCAAAACCTCATCTCTACAATAAAATTAAAAATATTAGCCAGGCATGGTGGCGCGTCCCTTTAGTTCCAGCTACTTAGAAGGCTGAGGTGGAAGGATCACCAGAGCCCAGCAGGTCGAGGCTGTGGTGGCCATAAGCATGCCACGGCACTCCAGACCGGGTGACAGAGAGAGACTCCAACTCAAAAAAAAAACACAACAAAAAAACACAGGCCAAGCATGATGACTCAAGCCTGTAATCTTAGCACTTTGCAAGGCTGAGGTGAGAAGATTGCCTGAACTCAGAGGTTCAAGACCAGCCTGAGCAACATGTCGAGACCTTGTCTCTACAATAAATTAAAAAATTAGTCGGGCGTGGTGGCACATGCCTGTGGTTCCAGCTACTTGGAAGGCTGAGGCAAAAGGATCACCTGAGCCCAGCAAGTCGAGGCTGTGGTGGCTGTGAGCATGCCACTGCACTCCAGCCTGGGCAACAGACTGAGACTCTGACTCAAAAAAAATGTTTTTCAATTTTAAAAAATTTATAAAATAAAACCACGATTCTGTCATTGAAGGACCCAAGATCACGTTAGAACCCACCACCATCAGCCTGCAAAAGTTTATGGGAGGAGAGGCTGTCACATCAAACGTTCTCAATCTCTCAAGGGCACAGTTCACAGTCAGGAATACAAGGACTGTTTAGAAGAACAGAAACATTCTTCCTCCTTAAAGTCAAATCGACAGATAGCCCTCTCCCTGCAGAAGTGATCTGTCAAATGCCATCACACTTGGCCATGCCTTTAAGCCTTGATGCTGAAGCCTTTCTAAAACTGCCTCTTCCTACTGGTCTAAGAACTAAGGTTTAGCTTCCTACACTGAGACTGAGTTAGGAAGCAGTCAGTTTTATTTGAGCACGAGGGAAACCACTTATTTCAGCCCAGGTCTATTTCCTAATAACCAGCAGAATGCTAACAATTCGATTTCTAGAGCATACAAAGCACATTTGGGGAGGTCACTTATAAGTACTTCTCAAATGTGCTTCTGGGACCCAAAGTGTCAGCATTACCTGAGAACTTATTTAAAAATTCTTTTTTTTTTTTTTTTTTTTTGAGACAGGGTTTTACTCTGCCACCCAAGCTGGAGTGCAGTGGCTGATCTTAGTGGCCTGCAGTCTCGATCTCTTGAGCTCAAGCGATCCTCCTGCCTCAGCCTTCCAAGTATTAGAGGCATGAGCCACCACGCCTGGCTAATTTTTCGATTTCTTTGCAGGTGGAGAGGAATCTCACTTTGTTGCCCAGGCTGGTCTCAAACTCCTGGGCTCAAGCGATCTTCCACCTCGGCCTCCCAAAATGCTGGGATTACAGGCATAGGCCGCCGCACCTGGCAAAAATTCAGTCCTTAAGCCCCCACCCCAGACCTGCTGCATCAGAATCTGGGGCAGAGGGGGCAACAATGTTTTAACTTGGCCCCTGGTGACTCCCATGCAGATGAACTGAGCGAGACCCCCTGCTGTGGTGGATGCTGACGGACAGCCTCCGGCCGTGACCAGCACACCACCCCCTAGCTGCGGAACTGCTCGCCATGGCGGCCCCTTCTGCAGCATCGCCCTTGGCCCAGGGGAGCTCCTCCCGCCCCAGGGAAGACCTCGGACGAGGACCAACCTGCTGCCCTTTGCCCCCACTGGGACTGATCTGCCACACAGCCCAGGCTGCAGGGCTTCCTCGTGCACGCGAACGCGGCTGTCCCGGAGCGGGGGAAAGTCTCGCTCCCGCCTTCCGGCCCCGCCCCCTCGCCTCGGCCCCGCCCCTCGCCTCGGCCCCGCCCCCTCGCCTCGGGCCCGCCCCCCTCCCCTCGGCCCCGCCCTCCTCCCGAGAGCATGCCCCCAGTCAGTTGCCGGCCTAGGAATCCCGGCTTCAGCCTGGCTCCCAGGAAATCCGACCCACAGCACGTGCTTTCCCCGTCTTTTTTTTTTTTTTTTGA
>NW_007062410.1:6598-15815 GCF_000164805.1 Carlito syrichta
AAAAAAAAAAAAAAAAAAAGCATGTCCACAACAATGAATTCGAATTAGTTTAATTCTAAAACCAGCACACCTGTACCTAAGATCAAACTGGGACTTAGAGGGTGTGAGTGACAGAGGCTACCACTGACTTGCAATCATTTGGAGGGCCTGAATCTTTGTGTATTGTGGCTCAGGGGGTGGTTGACTCCCAGTACGGTGTGATATGATAGAAAGAGACCAACTTGGGTTCAAATCCTGGCAAAGCCATTTTCTAGTTGTGTGAACTTAGGCAAGAAACCTACTTCTCTCTGCATCCTTACTACGAAACAGTAACAATGATCAGAGCACTAAGATTTTGTATTGCTTTTTTTTTGAGTTGGAGTCTCACTCCGTCGGCCAGACTGGAGGGCAGTGGCACGCTCCCGGCCACCGCAGCCTCGACCTGCTGGGCTCCGGCGATCCTTCCGCCTCAGCCTTCCGAGAAGCCGGAATTACAGGCATGCGCTACCACGCCCGACTGATTTTTTTTTAATTTATTGTAGAGATGAGGACTCACTGCCCAGGCGGGTCTCGAACCCACGGGCTCAGGCAATCCACTCACCTCAGCCTCCCAAAGGCGCGGGATTACAGGCTGAGCCACCGAGCCCGACTTGTTCTTGTTATTTTTAAAACACGAGGTCTTACTGTGCTACCAGACTGAGTGCAGAGGCGTGATCACAGCTCACTACATCTTCAAACTCCTGGGCTCAGCGATCCTCTGACCTCGGCTTCCTGTGCGGGCTGGCCCAGGTGCAGCTCTTGGCAGAGTGCCTGACACATGGGACGTGCTCAGTGAATGCTAGGTGCCATTTCAGCCGGCAATGACTGTTCCTTCCTTTCCCCACCACTGGCCCAGGAATTCTAGATTTATCTGGAAGCTCTTTAAGGAGTCCACTGGATCTCACCATCCCAGTGATCATAATGAACTCAGTGTGGAGTTCTTATTTCCAAAGACTGGATCATACAAGAACACTCTCATTTATTCAAATACTCTGTAAGATTTCTTTTTGGTAGAAAACAAAGATACCTATAGCCAGAAGGGGCTTAAAGAATTTAGGCATTCTTAACTCTTGCTTAAACTGGCTAGCAGATTTGGTATTTAGGGCTCCAACCTCTGGCCAGCATCAACCTGCCCATGAGGCTTACAGCATAGATGTTCAGTTTGATACATTTCAGGGTTATCAAATCAGAAATAAGCAGGCACTCACCATACAAAGTGTTCCAACATAAGCCACAACTTACTTTGTATTTTGTGATCCCTGGCCCAAAAAAATTTTCTCTGACAGCTTGATTATTTTTACTATGAAGCATCATTTACATTTAATGATTTATAATTAGCCAGAGAGGAGACAGTGCCAGGAAATACACATCCTTTTATTATTAACTAATCACACATTAGCTTTGAGGAACTAAACCTATTTGATCCAGAGAGAGAAAAAAAAGACTGGGCTTGGTGGCACAGCCTGTAATCCCAGCATTTTGGGAGGCCGAGGCGAAAAGCATTGCCTGAGCCTGAGGGTTCGAGACCAGCCTAGGCAACATGATGAGACCTCATCTCTACAGTAAATCAAAAATTAACACATGCCTGTCGTTCCGGGTGCTTGGAAGGCTGAGGCGGAAGGATCGCCAGAATCCAGCAGGTCAACGCTGGGGTGGCTGTGAGCGTGCCACTGCACTCCAACCTGGGCGAAGGAGTGAGATTCCAATGAAAAAAAAAACCACAAAAGAGGTTAAAGTGAAATTACGCCCTGCTAGCTTTGCAGGGCCGGCCTGGCACCTGACCAGCTGCAGGGCCAGGAAGCGGCTTGCGGAGAAGCAGTCTTCAGCTGTGGTCAAACCCTGTGAACTGCACCCCTGAAGGCTGAGCGCCCCTGGAACGTGCATGTTCTCCCCCAGGAGGGTGGGGACAAGGCCTCCTGGAAAGACAGACAGACCAAGACACATTCTGAGGGCCCCGAGGAAATAAGATGTGACGAGACGGTGTTTTTTTTCTATTTTTATAACATTTTTATATAACTCATAAAACAGTGCTTGTATAAAAATTCACACAAAGTTGCTAGAGAGCATACAGTTTCCAAAAATGTCCTGGGTTTTTGTTACATTCAGTTTTCTAAGGATGCACTCAGGTCAATGGTCAAATGCAGACATGATGTGATATTCCATTATCTTTGGTAAAACTATTCTCATTATTGTGTCTCCTCACAGTATTAACTCTGATATCCACTTTGTGCAGGGTCTGCTATTACTAGGATGTCAGAAAACATTAAGGCTGGATCTACACGAGGCAAGTATTTCAAAGAGCAGTGACAGCCCCCTGGCCGCACCCCCACTCCATGCGTCTACAGTCTATCTACACAGCTGGGTGGGGGAGAGCTCAAGGACCTCCCATCAGGAGTCTCAAGATCCCCTCAACCCAGCAAGAAACAAACATGTCAGGGAAACTGAGGCCACTCCTACGGGAAGCCAAGAGGCCATGCTGTGGCGTGGTGAGGCCAGCGACTCTTACCACAGACAAGGCCGACCCGTCCACTGCTAAGTAGATCCCATTGGTTGGTTGGTGATTGCTGCGGATGGGTCCCCCCGCCCCCAAACTTAAAAGGGAAGAAGGGATCAGCACTGGAGGGGGAGGGGCACATAGGCGCTAGTGACACTAGACATGCCTTTATTCCCTGTCAGACGTGTGTTGTCATGTAGACACAAGCAAGAGGGGGGCTGAAGCAGGATTCGAACACTCAGTACATTCACGACTAGCTTCACACATTCTTCAAAACTCACTAACAGAGAAAATGATGAGGACTACCACCTACTGTGACTTACTAGTTCATTTAACATCAACATGTGTCTGTGCTAAATTTTTAGTCCTTGGAATACAAGGCAAAAGAAGAAAAAAAAATCCAAAAAACAAACAAGTAAAAACCAAAGAATTTAGATGGGGGGAGAGAAGGGGGTTGCCAACAGATTTCATGAAACACGTTACATTTTGAAAAAAAATAAGTTTTCTGTACTTCTATTGCTTCATGTACAAAACAGACACAAACAAACAACGCCCACTGGAGCCAACTGTATGGATGAAGTGAGGACACCATACAGAGAGCAGGGGACGGCAGGCGCTTCCTGACCACAGTCCATAGGGACGAGACGGTTCCCAGAGCACATCCACCTCTCTTCGCAGAAAGGGACTGCGAGATTTGGGGGGAAGAAGCCCTACACACGACAAGTATGGAGAAAACCACCAAAACATGGCTTCTGAAACCAAACACGCTCTAGGTTACAAAGAGACATAGCTGAGTTCTAGACCTGTTAATTTCTCTAACATGGGCAGGTAGGAGTTTTTTTAAAAAATTATTACTAAATGATTGTGCTTCTAAAGTTGCAGGGTCATGTTCCACCCTCTAGGAAGCAGGGCAGTTTTCACATGGCTTGGAGTCCTCTTGCTTAAATCCCAGAAACCAGAACAAATTCCAGGACCCCCAGCCCAGCCGGCAGGGCCAGCAGGAGAGGGCCACAGCCATCTTTGGGCAGGGCGCATGCGCGTGTGCGTGCATGTGTCGGAGAGACTAAGGCATAGGGAAAAGGCCCAAGTGAGGGGGAGTGAGGCTCCTGGCCGCTGAGTCCCTTCTTTCGAGGCACAAAGGAGTTGAACGTGTAATTCGGGTAGGTCCCCTTCATCTCATCTTAGCTTTTAGTAAGCAGTGTGTGTGCGTGTGCGTGTGTGGTGTGTGTGTGTGTGTGCACGTGTGGGGGGTGTGTGACAGTAAGTCCCTGTGCATTTCTAAGTTTCAATAATTTAGGTTTGCAGTTTCGACAGAAATAATCTGTAAATGACATTTAAAAGCAAGTTTACTAAAGTTAGATCAGCAACTTTCCATTGCTTAAAATCCTATGTCATATTTTTTAAAATGCTCCTGGGTACAGGCAAGATGTCACACAGCCACCAGAACCGAGGTCCCTATTAGCTGCATGAAGAAAATTCACAGATTGTTTCTATTATCTCTGCATTTTTAAGGTAGCAAAAGATCAAGTTTATTAGATCTGTAACATCTCACAAGGCTTTTGTAACTGCCCTGTGGGACTCAATTTTCCAGGTCGGGTACAATGTTTTCTTTCTCTCTTAGGCATTTGGCCCCCAAAGTTAGGTAGGTAAAAGTGTTGTTCTTGTTTTCTCTCCTTTTTTTCTTTAAAAGGCTTTTCTTTAAAAGGACTGTACCTGTTGGGATATGCCCGGTTGGCACTCCTGGACATTCCCAATCCGTGGGGAGACAAAAGACTTGCACCCCAAAGCCAAAGGATGGCCAGGGGTAGGACAGCAGGACCATCCACGGGCCCGAGGGGAGAGTTCTGAGTGGACCCTGGGAGGGGCATGGGAGCCCCAACCGAGATGACCTGTGTCCAGTGCCGGGTGGCCCCAAGAGAGCCCCAGGCCCCGGCCTGCCCTGAGGAACACGGTGTGCAGCCCCCTGGAGGAGCGAACACCGCGGTCTGGGGAAGTCGCCGCCGCACAGCTCCCAGAACCCGGAGGTTGTACAAATACACACTCAGAAAGTAAACAGTTCCCAGTGAGCCCAGAGAGGCCCACCCTGAAATCAAACAAGAAGCCAAACGCCCCCACATGGTTTCCCGAGGAAACAGGTCTGCCCCACTCTGGCCAGCAGCCACGTGGGGCGAGGGACGGGGACGGTGGAAGGACACGGCTCACGTGAAGACACCACGGACGTGTTTCCACATCTACCTACATTCATGTCATCATCATCCAGTGTTCTCGTCTACACAGAGTGAGCACAACATTCTACCCAGGCTTCCGGCGGACAGGCCAAGCTGCACGAGGCTTCCCGGGCACCACAGCGAGGGGAAATCGTGCAAGTGTCACCAAACACTGCACGCTCTCCCGCTCCCCTACCGCCATCCAAGGGCTATTCTTGACTCTTCCAAAATCAGGTGTAAAAGACAAGCTCAGTGAGATCGGTCTCTGTGCCACCCGAAGCTCTGATTCACCATCGTGCACAAACATGGCACTTTTAAAAAGATTTTTGTTTTAAGTAAAATGGCCCCCCCAAAGAGCCCGATGACTATTTTTTATGGGTTTCTTTTTAATTAAGAAAAAAAAAAGGATCAAAATGGAAGAGATGAAGCATAGGAAGAGGAAGCAGAGTGGCCGGGCTTGCATCTTAGGTTATGAGGGGCTGGGAGGGCACCGCCAGGGAGAGAGGACCTGGACCCTCCGTCCCTGCCAGCTCTGCTCTCCCCACGCAAACTGTGCCACCAGGGAACACAGGACAAGAGCAGTAGGCACAGAGGCCAAATCAGGCTGCATTCTTGTGGTTGGGGTGTCTACTGTGCAAACGGAGCAAGCCACTCCCCGGGATGTAAGGTGCCTGTCTGCGGATGCCACCCGCGTGCCCCGGAGGACACCGCTCGGTCCCCAGGGTGCCCACGGCTCAGCCTCTGGTGACCCCGGGTCTCGGGGCCGGCGGCAGGCCCGTCACTTCTCCACTTTCTTGGCCTTCTTGAGGATGTCGCACTTTTTCCGGTTGGGGCGGCGGCAGCGCTCGTCGATGCTGGGGATACATTCGTAGTGCCACACCTCCTCCATCTTCTCCACGGGGTACACGGCCTCCACGTAGTGGCGGATGAGCCGCAGCCGCGTGGGGTCCAGCTGCTTCTTGTTGCAGGCCCCGGAGTGGTTGTACTGCAGCCGGAGGTTCTCGGCGGTGAAGAGTTCGGGGAAGAGCCTGACCAGGAGCCGCGCCGCGAAGTTGCCCACCGACAGGCTCTGCTGCACGATCTCGCGCACCTCCTTGTCGGACAGCAGGTAGGGAGAAGGCACCGGGAAGTCGGGCGAGGGCACCACCAGCTCGTCCAGGGGGATCTTGCAGAAGTCCTTGCTGCTCCGCTCGGGGGGCAGCGGGGGCCCCTCGAACTCCTCCCGGAAGCGCTCGGGGTTGACGGCGAAGCTGGCCAGGTCGCGGCACTCGGGGCCCGGCACGTGCACCTTGCGCTGCTGCTGGTAGGAGCGCCGCTGCTCCGTGTCGCGGCGCCGGCAGCGCTCGTCCAGCTTGCCCACGAACTCCAGCGTCCACACGCGGTCGTTCTTGGCCCGGGGGTACAGCAGCTGCACGTAGTGGCGGATGAGGCGGATGCGCGCGGGGTCCAGCTGCTTCTTGCCCAGGGAGCCGCTGCAGTTGTACTGCTTCCGCAGGTTCTCGTGCGTGAAGAGCTCGGGGAACAGGTGCACCAGCAGGCGCGACGCGAAGTTGCCGATGGACAGGCTGCTCTCGTAGATGCTGCGGAGCTGCTCGCGGCTCAGCAGGCAGTCGGCGCCCGGCACGTCGAAGTCGGGCGCCGGGATGTCCAGCTTGTCGAAGTCGATGGGCACCAGCCAGATCTTCTTGGAGCGCCGGCCGGGCCGCTCGCCCTCGAAGCTGTCCTCCACCTTGACCACCGACACGTCGTCCGGCAGGCTGGCGGAGTCGTAGCAGTCGTCGCGGCCCGGCTCGCCCTCGCTGCCCGCGTCGGGGCCCAGGCCCTCCAGCTCGTCGTTGAGGCGCTGGGCGCACTGCTGCTGCCACGCCTCCTCCTCCTGCATGTCGGGGAAGTAGATCTCCGTGTAGTTGCGGATGACCTGCAGCCGCTGCGGGTCCAGCTCCTGCTTGCCGCCGTCCCCGTAGCAGCTGTACTGCTCGCCCAGCTTGCGGTGGTCGAAGAGCTCCGGGAAGAGCCGGTGCAGCAGGAAGACGGCGAACTCCCCCGGCGAGGAGGCCTCGTCCAGGAACTCGGTGAGGTCCTGCGTGTCCACCACGTGGTCCGAGGCGATGGTGCTGCTGCGGTCCAGGGACAGCGCCTCCTCCGCGTCCTTGCCGTCCAGGAAGCCGGGGTCCACCGGCTCCGGCTCGAAGAAGCCGGCCACCTGGCCGCCGGGCTGGCTGTCCTCCATCTCCCGCTGCGCCCAGAAGCGGCTGAAGAAGTCGTTCAGCTGAGGCAGGCACTCGGCCTGCCACACAGCCGTGTCCTTCACCACCGGGTAGTACACTTCCACGTAGTTGCGGATGAGCTGCAGGTGCAGCGACTCGAGCTTGCGCTTGGCCGCGAAGCCACAGGCGCTGCAGCCGCGGGAGAAGTCCACGTCGCTGAACAGCTCGGGGAACAGCTGCACCAGCAGGCGGCAGGCCAGGTCCCCGCCCGACAGGCTCTGGTCGGCGATCTGCTTGAGCTCGGCCGCAGTGAGCTGGTACTCCGGCGGCGGCTGGAACTTGGCCGTGGCCTCGGCGGGGCTCACCTGCCTCTTGATGCGGCTCACCTCCAGGGACAGCAGGTCTACCTTGCTGTGCAGCTGCGACATGTTGGATGTGAGGGTGTTGAGCATGTAGAAGATCTTCTGGATCAGGAAGTAGATGTTGGGGTCCCCGTCCGGGGCCGCCCCGCCACCGCAGTCCCGCTTCGGGGGCTCGTTCAGGAGCCTGAGCGGCGACGGGCTGTTGCTGGCGGTGGCCTTCTCGAAGAGCTCGTAGGTGCTCAGCAGGTCCCCCGGGGGCGGGTTCTTCTTCTCCATGATCTTGTGGGAGATGCCGTACAGCGGCTTTTTGTAGGACGGGGTGGCGGCGTCCTGGCCCGGCTCCTCCTCTGCCAGCCACGCAGGCCCCGCCGTCCTGCCCCTGCCCGCCTGCTCCCCATTGCCCAGGCAGGGCGAGCTGTTCTCGCGGTTCCGCATGCCTGCCAGGAGAGCCTGCAAGAGAAAAGGCGTTTCCAGAACATTAGGCGCGTGCTCCCAGGGCCTCCGCGAGATGGGCTCTGTGTCACGCCCACAGGCGGGGGTCAACCTCGGGGTGTGTAAGAAACTGCTTCCCCTGCCCTGGTCACTCAGCGTCCAGGACACACCAGGAACGCACACCTGCATCCCCGCCCCACACCCGCTGTTGACTCCCCAGGAAAAAAAAGGGAGGACCCAGGGAGGTTTTGTGCTCCTGCCAGACTTCTTGCTCACTCGGGCCCTCTGGGAGACCAAGCACAGAGGCTGGCCATGCTGGTCAGTAAGTCTGCAAGGGATGGCAAGGAGCGCTTGCACTCCCTGGCCGTGGGCCGGGCATCTCAGGGACCCAGGCCTGGGTCTGCTCTAAGACAGAGACAGAGATCCTGGCTCTGGTAGCCACAGAGGAGTAGTGTGTCCGTTCAGCCTCTGACCAAGGGGACAGCTGGCGTCTCCACCCGGGAAGGCTCCCCGAAACACTTGGTGGTGGGAGGACACTGGGGCCTGGGTGCAGGGAACAGCAGTTTGCCAACTCTACCCCTGCCTGAAATCACGTCTCAGATTGGAAAGGGCTGGTCAGAATGTTCCAGAGCCTGTGCAACTAGGAGAGAGTAGAAACAACCCCAATTTTCTAATCAACAGGTGTAAAGCTAAACTGCGTTATATTCATACACTGGAACACCACTCAGTAAGAAATGAATGATTCAGCCAGGCACAGTGGCTGATGTCTGGAGGATGAGGCAGGAGAATCACTTGAGCCCAGGAGTTTGAGACCCACCTGAGCAATGTAGTGAGATCTCGTCTCTACAAAAAACAAAAAATAAGCCAGGCATGGTGGAATGAGCCCGTAGTCCCAGGTACTCAGGAGCCTGGGGCATGAGGATCACCTGAGCCCAGGAGGTCAAGGCTATGGTGAGCTGTGATTGTGTCACTGCACTCCAGCCTGGGTGACAGTGAAATTCCAACTGCTCCCCCACCCAAAGTCGGGTGTGGTGGCACATGCCTGTAGTCTGCAGTTCCAACTACTTGGAAGGCTGAGGCGGAAGGATCGACTGAGCCCAGGGTCAAGGTTGCGGTGGCTGTGAGTGTGCCACTGCACTACAACCAGGTAAGAGTGAGACGCGGACTCAAAAAAAAAATCTGAATGATTGATACTCATGGTACACTAGGTACTCATGACAAATCTCAAAATAATCATGCTGAGCGAAAGCCACACTACCAAAAGAGGCCGTGCTATATGATTCCAGTTATATATAAGATTCTAGAAAATGCAAGCTTAGCCGGGCTCGGTGGCTCAGCCTGTAATCTTGCGCCTTTGGGAGGCTGAGGTGAGTGGATTGCCTGAGCCCGCAGGTTCGAGACCCGCCTGGGCAGGCAAGACCTCATCAATACAATAAATCAAAAAATTAGCCGGGCGTGGTAGCGCGTGCCTGTAATTCCGGCTACTCAGAAGGCTGA
>NW_007062410.1:15835-23834 GCF_000164805.1 Carlito syrichta
GAAGGATCGCCGGAGCCCAGCAGGTCGAGACTGCGGTGGCCGGGAGCGGCCACTGGACTCTAGTCTGGGTGACTGAATGAGACTCCAACTCCAAAAAAAAAAGAAAAAGAAAACGCAAGCTTGCCTATAGTAACAGAAAGCAGATTATGTTGGCAGGCAGAATGCAAAGGGACACACAGAACTTAGTGACTGATGGACACATTCACCATCATGACAGTGGCAGTGGGTTCACTGGTGTATGTATATGGCAAAACTTACCAAGTCATGTACTGTAAATATGTACCATCCATTGTATTTCATCATAACCAATAAACCTGCTTTTGACAAACATTGAATTGGACCCAGAAACTTAATAAAATACATTGGTGAGAGTTTAGTTAAGCAGGTGATGCGTGCAGGCACAAAGCATGGCTCAGCCTGGCGTGCATGTGCCTCGGGCCACTACCATGGACCTGGGAAAAATAAAGTCGGCTCGGCCTGGCTCAGTGCTCCTTAAACCTGAATCAATCACCTGGGGTCTTGCTAGAATGCAGAATGTGAACCCCGGACCTACAGCTCACAGCAGCCTCGACCTCCTGGGCTCAGGTAATCCTTCTGTCTCAGCCTCCCCAGTAGCTGGGACTATAGGCGCACACCACCATGCCCAGTTAATTTTTTTGACTATTCCCAACCAGGAGACAGAGGGGGCTTTCCTGAGACCCTTGTGAGATGTCCATGTGCCCTAAAGGCTAGGAGCAGGGAGAGGCGCCAAGGAGCTGAGTCAAAGTTGGGATTTTTTTTTTTCTTTTTTTTTGTTGGAGTCTCACTGTCACCTAGGCTGGAGTGCAGTGGCATGCTCACAGCCACTGCAACCTCGCTCAGGTGATCCTTCTACCTCATCCTTTCCGAGTAGCTGGAACCAGAGGCATGTGCCACCATGCTAAGCTAATTTTTTGATGTGTTGTAGATGTGAGGTCTCGCCAAGTTGCCAGGGCTGGTCTTGAACTCGTGAGCTCAGGCAAACCTCTTGCCTCTGCCTGCCAAAGTGCTAAAATTACAGGCATGGTTGAAGGTGGGATTTTAAGCTCTTTAGGTTTCTTTTGCTCTGCTATCTGGCAGAAAGCAGAGGATTTGTTTAAAAAAGAAAGAAAAAAAATTATACAGAAATACACCAGAAACTTGGAAAGGAGGGGGTGAAGATAGCTAAAAATCTCTACCCTAATGCACTGTGTTTTGAAACGTGAATTAGGAGATAGCAAATGATTCTGGTGGGCCATGGCCAGCTTAAAAAGGAGGGGGGCAGGGCACGGTGATTCACACTTATAATCTCAGCACTTTGGGAGGCTGAGGTGGGAGGACTGCCTGAGCCCAGGAATTTGAAACCAGCCTGGGCAACATAGCAAAACTTCATCTCTACCAAAAAAAATTTAAAAACTAGCGGGCATGGTGGCACGCACCTGTATTCCCAGCTACTCGGAAGGCTGAGGTAGAAGGATCACCTAAGCCCAGCAGGCAAAGGCTGATAAGCCATGAGCGTGCCACTGCACTCCAGCCTGGGTGACAGAGTGAGACTCCAACTCATTAAAAAAAAAGAAGAAAAAAAAAGGAGAGCCGGCGCAATGGCTGTCGCCTATAATCCCAGCACTTTGGTATGCTGAGGTGAGAGAATTGCCTGAGCCCACGTGTTTGAGGCCAGCCTGGGCAACTTGTTGAGACCTCTTCTCTACAATAAATCAAGGAAAATTAGCCAAG
The DNA here is from genome assembly GCF_000164805.1 of Carlito syrichta. Lineage (NCBI taxonomy): Eukaryota > Metazoa > Chordata > Mammalia > Primates > Tarsiidae > Carlito > Carlito syrichta. Next base: position 17,567 of record NW_007062410.1, read on the forward strand.
CTTGATGGCGCATGCCTATGATTCCAGCTACTTGGAAGGCTGAGGTGGAAGGATCGCCTGAGCCCAGCAGGTCGAAGCTGTGGTGGCTGTGATCATGCCACTGCACTCCAGCCTGGGCAACAGAGTGAGACTCCAACTCCAAAAAAAAAAAAAGAGGGAGAAAGGAAGAAAAAAATTAAAAAGAGAGGAAGAAAAAAGGAAACAGAATAGAAAATATCAGCGTGTACAGCACAGAGTAAATCAATCTGGTCAAGTTTAGTTTCATTCCTATGTGTGTAAACATTTTTATTTTTGTTTGAGTTGGAGTCTCACTCTGTCGCCCAGACTGGAGTGCAGTGGCCGCTCCCAGTCACCGCAGCCTCGACCTACTGGGCTCCGGCGATCCTTCCGGCTCAGCCTTCCAAGTAGCCAGAATTACAGGCATGCACTACACGCCCAGCTGATTTTTTGATTTATTGTAGAGATGAGGTCTCGTCAAGTTGCCCAGGCGGGTCTCAAACCCACGGGCTCAGGCAATCCACTAACCTCAGCCTCCCAAAGACGCGGAATTACAGGCTGAGCCACCGAGCCCAGCGTGTGTAAACATTTTTATGTACAAAAATACACACACGTGTTCAGTATTGCTCCACTGAGTGGACCTATAGCTGTTGGAAAGCATCACCCTGACAAATGTGAATTGCCTTACCAGCTAATTCCTGGAGAATGTAAATTCGACTTTTAGCAGTTTATCTACCATGAAGTTCTATTATATCAAAATAATTATAGAGGCCCCGTGGACCATGCGATAACTACGAGGTTTTACCAAGATAGAGACACTTGTGTCTGTAATGTCAATGATTACCAATTATAGCTACATTTGGAGTGATTTGAGGAAAGGTATCTTTGCTTTACAAGTGGTTCTATGGGTACATTTAAAATAGGATTTCGCGCAGAAAGAGATCAGCTGAAACTCATACACCATGCAGCACGAGTACGTGTTCCCAAGGGAGACCTGCCCCGGGTGGAAAATAAGTAGAGGGACACATGTCCGGGTGAGTTATACCAACAACAACATCTAGTGCTAGCCGCCCCCAGTCCCACAGAGGGCAGGAGGCAAGTACACTGGAACTAGAAACCCCGGGACATCTCTCAATATTCAGCCTCATTAATGTAAGGACTTCCGTTTCCACCAAGCATGTTAGAAACGCTGCCGTTAATAGAAACACTTTTGGCTACACAGCTTGAATAAAAAAATGCTCGAGTCCCAGTAGAGGGCAATATTCCTCCCTCCCAGACACGTGGAAGCACAATTCAACGCGGAACACAACACAAGCACCGAAGAGAAGCCTCTGAGATACCCCCACACGGGTGTCCTGTCAACTCAGGGCTCCAATTAATGCCACAAATGCTGCCAAGGCAAGGCGGGCTGGCTGCACTTGCAGCTGATGATAAAATCTCGGCTCGGCTGCCTGAGAGTATCCAGAAATCTTTAAATCTGTGCTACTTGGCACCGGGTGACTGGCTGACACGTTCCCAATTCTCCGAGGCTCATCTTCCAACCATATGGGCGCTCAGCTATACTGCCCGGCCCTGCAGTGCCAGCATCGGGCCCAGGGCTTTATCAGGGCCCTTGGTTCCGTCTCCAGCACCCGCAGATCTGGGTGCGGGTGCCCATATCCCTCCGCTGGAGACTTCGGCTAAACAAAAGTGGCTGAGGTTGGGTTTCAAGGGAGGGATAAGCAAACTATGCAGGAAGTTTTCAAGGATCCTGCCCAGGGACATGTTGCCACAGAGATGCTAGACGTCTTCATCAGGGCCCCATATCCAAGAACAATCGTTGAAGTCAGTCAATGAATGACGGATGGCTCTACTGTGCCCAGAGAGTCAGGAAACAAAGGCTCAGATGGCAATATGGCTAGAGAAGAATAGGGAGGCCATGTGAAGTGACAGCTGGCGACTGGTGTCTCCCTCCTGGGCTAACAGAGGCAAAACTAATGCCTACTTAGCATTTTCTTTTCTTTCTTTTGAGCCCAGCTCTCACTCTGTTGCCCAGGCTGGAGTGCCATGACATGATCATGGCTCTCTGCAGCCTCAACCTCCTGGACTCGGGTAATCCTCCCACTTCAGCCTCCCGAGTGGCTGGGACTACAGATGTGTGCCACCACACCCGGCTAATTTTGATTTCTGTAGAGATGAGGTCTCGCTATGTTGTCTAAGCTGGTCTGCAACTCCTGGGGCTCAAGCCATCCTCCCGCCTGGAGTTCGAGACCAACCTGAGTAACATAGTGAGACCTCACCTCTACAAAACCTACACAAGGTGGCGCATGCCTGGAGTCCCAGCTGCTCGGGAGGCTGAGGTGGGAGAACTGCCTGAGTCCAGGAGATGGAGGCTGTGGTAAGCCCTGATAGTGCCACTGCACTCCAGCCTGGGCATCCGAGTGAGACCCCAGGACTTCTTATGGTATGACTTCTTATGGCATGACTCCCTGGTTCAGACCATAGTCACTGACACTGAGGAGGTATTCGCTCCATTGGGACCGTGTGCTTGAGATGGCACTTTTTTTTTGAGTCGGACTGGAGTGCAGTGGCACACTCACGGTCACTGCAGGCCTCGACCTGCTGGGCTCAGACGATCCTTCCACTTCAGCCTTCCTAGTAGTTAGAACTACAAATGGATGCCATCACACCCGGCTAATATTTTTTATTTATTGTAGAGATGAGGTCTTGCCAAGTTGCCCAGACTGGTCTTGAACCCGTGGGCTCAGGCATCCCTCTTGCCTTGGCCTCCCAAAGGGCTGGGATTACAGGCTTGAGCCACCGCACCCGGACGGCATTTCTGTTCTCCAAATGAAAAACAAACCACAATGACATTTTGGGGTCTAAAAGCAAAACAAAACAAACAACGAACCCCAGGAGAACAAAGCTAACCTCTGTCTGGCACCCTGCACTTGTATGTAGCCCCACTTCTGGGAACAAAATGATGACGACCAGAAATAGCGCTGGGTCCACCACCACACCTGCTGCGTAGTCCAGGGGGCCCTTTCCAGCGCAGGCACCAGGAGTCCTCATCACACAGCCCTTTGGTTTTTTTGTTTTGTTTTGTTTTGAGTTGGAGTCTCACAGACTGGAGTGCAGCGGCACACTCCTGGCCACCGTAGCCTTGACCTGCTGGGCCCCGGCAATCCTTTCGCCTCAGCCTTCCAAGTAGCTGGAACTACAGGTGCGTGCTACCACGCCCGGCTAATTTTTTGATTTATTGTAGAGATGAGGTCTTGCCAAGTTGCCCAGGCGGGTCTCGAACTTGCGGGCTCAGGCAATCCACTCACCTCGGCCTCCCAAGGCGCGGGATTACAGGCTGAGCCACCGAGCCTGGCTTCACACAGCCCTTTGCTAAGTTTTTGGGAGAGGTTTTACTTTTCTTCTAAGCATTGTGACAGATGTCACTCACAAAACAAGTTGTCAACATTGCTAGAAGTTCAAACGTGAGCACTTTTAGCATTAGCACGAGGATGCCCCCTGCCTGCCCTCCTGCCCTTCCTTGAGGTGGGGGAGAGAAGACAGGAGGTGGTCTCTGTTCTGCCCGGAGGGTGCCCCGAAGGGCATCAGGTGGCCTCCCTTCTGGTAACCGCGGAGGGAGGCAGTTAAATCCTGGTCACTGGGAAGGCCCCTCGCACAGGGCCCTCACTGATCCACAGGGACCATGGGTGAGCAGAACCACCCACATCAAGATGGAGGAACCCGAGTTTTGGCGACCTGCCCTCTCTGATCCCGGACTGCCTGCTTGTTCTGGTATTTTGCCACGCTGGTGGGATGATGGGATGAATCGGAGGGGGCAGGGGGCAGGGAGACAGCGTCTCCATCACTCCTGAAGCCTCAGCAGGTCAAGGCCACACCACCGGCATCCTGGCACCTCTTTCGTTGTTGTCGTTGTTGCTTGGTTATCCAGGCCAAAGTGATCATGGCTGACTGCAGCCTCAAACTCTTGGGGTCAAATGATTTCCTGCCTCAGCCTCCTGAGTACTCAGGACTACAGGTGCATGCCACCATACCTAGCTTTTATGTGTATGTGTGTGTACCTAGGTTTCACTATCTTGCCCAGACTTGGGCATCTTGACACTTTTTGTTGTTATTGTTGTTTTGAGTCAGAGTCTCACTCTGTCGCCCAGGCTAGAGTGCAGAGGCACGCTCATGGTCACTGCAGCCTCGACCTGCTGGGCTCAGGTGATCCTTCTGCCTCAGCCTTCCAAGTAGCTGGAACCACAGGCATGCACCACCATGCCTGGTTAATTTTGTGACTGTAGAGACAAGGTCTTGTAATCTCTGGACTCAGGCAAACCTCTCGCCTCTGCCTTCCAACGTGCCGGGATTACAGTTGTGAGCGACCACACCTGGCCTTTTTTTGTTGTTGTTACAGTCGGAGTCTCACTCTGTCGCCCAGGTTGGAGTACAGTGGCACGCTCACGGTCGCCGCAGTCTCAACCTGCTGGGCTCAGGCAATCCTGCCTCAGCCTTCCAAGTAGCTGGAACCACAGGCAAGTGCCACCACGCCCAGCTAACTTTTTGATTGATCGTAGAGATGAGGTCTCACCAAGTTGCCCAGGATGGTCTCAAACCCCTGGACTCAGGCAAGCCTCTCACCTTGGCCCCCCAAAGTGCTGGGATTATAGACTTGAGCCGCCACTGAACCAGGCTTGTTTTTTTTTTCAAGACAGGGTCTCACTCAATAGCCCAGGCTGGAGAGCTGAGGTGCAATCCTGGCTCACTGCAACCTCGACTTCCTGGACTGGTATTATAGCAGACAGCCTGGGATCGGAGACTCCCAAGTAGCTGATTTTGTACTTTTTTGTAGAGATGAGGTCTTGCTATGTTTCCCAAGCTGCTCTCAAACTCCTGGTCTTAAGCAATTCTCCTGCCTCAGCCTCCCAAAGAGCTGGGATGACAGGTGTGAGCCCCCACACTCGGTTCATCTTGGCACTTTGTGATTTATGTGCCTGAGTCTGCACATCCACCTGGTGAAGGTTTTAACTCCTTCATCACTGGTTTGTTATAGAGATTAAACAGATGTGAACGGTGCTATGTGCTGAGTAGCTTCGTGCCACTGCGCATGCACTTGCTTTCTGTTTTTGATTATCACTGGCTGCAGCCTCCAGACTTCTTCTGTCTTTGGTGAAAATGCTTCAGAAAGCAGCACACACGAGACCCACCCCTGACCCACCTCTCCCACCACAAACAGGAGAAGGAACAGAAAACTCAGAAGCAGAAGAAGAGACTATTCACTCGGAATTAAGACTAATATTATTTTGAAAAGTCAACATGTACTATAATTTCATAAAACAGATGGACTATTCTCAAGTCCCCACAGTTGTAAGACTATTGATTTACTGACACATCCGCTCATACAAACTTTTTAAAAAAGAAAATACTAGTCAGGCGCAGCAGCTCACACTGTAATCCCAGCACTTTGGGAGGCCAAGGTGACAGGATTGCCTGAACCCAGAGGTTTGAGACTAGCATGGGAAACTCGGCGAGACCTCGCCTCTACAATAAATTTTTTTAAAAAATTAATGCCGGGCTCTGTGGCTCAGCCTGTAATCCCGCGCCTTTGGGAGGCTGAGGTGAGTGGATTACCTGAGCCCGCGGGTTCGAGACCCACCTGGGCAGCGAGACCTCATCGCTACAATAAATTAAAAAAATCAGCTGGGCGTGGTAGCGTATGCCTGTAATTCCGGCTACTCGGAAGGCTGAGGCAGAAGGATTGCTGGAGCCCAGCAGGCCGAGGCTGCGGTGGCCGGGAGTGGCCACTGCACTCCAGTCTGGGTGACCAAGTGAGACGCCAACTCAGAAAAAAAATAAAAATTAGCTGGGCATAGTGACACATGCCTGTGGTTCCAGCAACTTGGAAGGCCAAGAGAGTGTGGGTGACAGAGTAAGACTCTGACTCAAAATAATAATAATAATAATAATAAAATAAAAAAGAAAATATTCCTTAAATTCACAAGACACCTTTCTACAAGGAGTTCAAGAATTTCAAAAAGTTTATACTTACTTACATTCTTTTTGTAGAAGAGGAGGGAGGGCAAGGATTTTCAATCTCCTTTTATATAGTGAAAACTAACAAAGCAAATAAAATACCCAAATGAAATCCAGGACAGTGGCATGCACCTGTACCCCAGCACTTTGGGAGGCTGAGGCAGGAGGATTGCTTGTGCCCAGGAGGTGGAGACCAGCCTCATATAGCGAGGCCTCATCTCTACAAAAAAAAAAAAAAAAAAGCCAGGGGGGTTGGGGG
>NW_007062410.1:24177-25120 GCF_000164805.1 Carlito syrichta
GGGCAACTTGGTGAGACCTCATCTCTACAATAAATCAAAAGAATTAGCCGGGCGTGGTAGCGCGCACCTGTAGTTCCGTCCACTTGGAAGGCTGAGGCGGAAGGATTGCCAGAGCCCAGCAGGTCGAGGCCGGCCACTGCACTTCAGCCTAGGTGACAGAGTGAGACTCCAACTCAAAAAAGAACAAAAAAAAAAAAGAACTGCCTTTTGTATCCCATCCACTGAAAAGTACAGTAAAAAAAAAAAAAGAAAGAAAAAGAAAAGTACAGTCACCGTGTGTGATCATTTTGTTATGTTTAGATTGAACAAGTCCTAGTAGAATATTCAAGTGCATTCTCGGTTCCTTTTTCCCTAAACATGTCAGAATCCCTGGCTGACACCTGAAGCTCCAGCCAAACAAAGCCTACAGCCTACTTACTCGATGACAAAGAGCACCTGTGACCTTCACACCCATCCCTGTGACACCAGGAAAGCCCCTCCACCCCGAGCCTGCAGGAGTTCCCGCCTGATACCAGATCTGTTCTGAATGCATTACACATTGAAGGACTCAACTAAAATACACACAATGAGAATACTCCCTTCCCCTCCAGTCCCCAAGAATATGAAGAAGCATCCTTCCTTCCCTAAGAAGCCATGACAACAGAAATGTATTGGGTGAAAGGACAAAGTGTGAGGTCATTTGTGCAGTGAGACCACAGGGCTGACATAGGCTGTCCACAAGGGCTGCAACCCGTTCTCCGCAGGGACAGACCTCCTTGCGGGGAGAGCGTGCTACTGTTCTTTTTTTTTGAGTTGGAGTCTCACTCAGTCACCCAGGCTGGAGTGCAGTGGCCGCTCCCGGCCACCGCAGCCTCAACCTGCTGGGCTCTGGTGATCCTTCCGCCTCAGCCTTCCGAGTAGCCGGAATTACAGGCGCACGCTACCACGCCCGACTGATTTTTTA
>NW_007062410.1:25140-25899 GCF_000164805.1 Carlito syrichta
CCCAGGCGGGTCTCGAACCCGCGGGCTCAGGCAATCCACTCTCCTCAGCCTCCCAAAGGCATGGGATTGCAGGCTGAGCCACCGAGCCCGGCTTCTGTTCATTTTTATAAGAGTGGCCACCACAGTCCCTCCCAGCTTGGGGGAAGACTTCTTCGCAACCTGACTTTCCTGCTCCTTCCATTGGGAAATGAAGTCTATACTTTCACCCTGGGGTGTAGGTTTGGCTCTGAGAGTTGCTGTGACCCATGGGACACTAGTGAATGTGACGTAAGCACAGTCCTGACAAATGTTTCTCCCCTGGAACTTTCCCCCACTTGTTCCTAGAACTCTATTATCGTCATGTCAACAAGCCTGGACAAGCCTCTTCAAGGGTGAGACTGTGTGGACCCAGAGATGTGAGTGAGGCCATTCCACACTACCCAGCCCTAAATGCACAGGCCAAGTCGGGAGAACCATGATCCAGAGATTTATGAAAAGACAAAATGGTGGCTGCTTTAAACTACTAAGTTCTGGAGTGGTTTGTTACACAGCACAAGCAAACTGATACACTCAATGCTGTCTTCCATTTCCTGAACTCTGGTTTTAACTTGCAAATTTACAGTGATCATAAACAGAAATGTAGCCGGGCTTGGTGGCTCAGCCTGTAATCCTGCACCTTGGGAGGCTGAGGTGAGTGGATTGCCTGAGCCCACGGGTTCGAGACCCACCTGGGCAACTGGGTGAGACCTCATCTCTACAATAAATCAAAAATCAGCCGGG
>NW_007062410.1:25982-34960 GCF_000164805.1 Carlito syrichta
ATCGCCGGAGCCCAGCAGGTCGAGGCTGCGGTGGCTGGGAGTGGCCATTGCACTCCAGTCGGTGACAGAGTGAGACTCCAACTCAAAAAAAAAAAAATCAAAAAACAGAAATGTAACATAGCACAGAGAAAAATGTCTTCAGGTGTTCCTTCAGGAATTTAACATACTGTCTCTCAAACTTCTCAACACAGAATAATCTCTAGGAATCTAGGCTGCAGAAACTCATACCAGGGCACTGGGCTTCTGTATTTGAGTGTTCCCTCTGGCATAATAGAAAATCAATCATTCAAGAAAATGATAACAAATTAGGGCTTAAAGTAAAAAACACAAGATAAAGCAAATGGTTTCCATTCTTCTAACCATCTTGTAGCTTTCATCTGCCACAGCAAGTACCAGCAGGAGTCAGGAATCTGTGGGTTTTTGTCCAGTCGTTACTCAGGGTCCTGAAAACTTCCCATCATGCATGAAACCTCTCCCCACACCACATGGCATGCAAGTGGCTGGTTTAGGCAGTCAGAGTTGAGGGTGAGAGATTTCTAATTATCTGTTTAATGCTATTAAGTAAAAAAAAAAAAAAAAAAAAAAATCAATGTTTCTTTTGGGCATTACAGAGTTATAAAAATATTTCGCTCAAGGATTATTCACGATAGTCAAAAAGTCCATCAGCTGATGAAAGGGTAAACAAAAAGTGGTACATCCACCTCATGGAGTATTACTGAGCTGTCAAAAGCGATGATATGGCTTTAGGCTTCTGATTCAACATGTAAGCAGCTCAGAAGCTGCTAATCCATCCTAATCACAAATAAAAAGCTGAACAAACTAAAAAAAAAATCAACATTTCTTAGACCCGTAAAAGACGGGGGGAGGTCGCAGGGCAAACTGCTGCCCCCTACACTGGAGAGACAGACAAGCGAACACAGAAGGTCACAACTTAGCAGACACCCGAGAGGGGAACCCTTGGGGGACCCAGTGCTGGGAGGGGACCCTGAATGGTCACTGAACTGCCGTAGGCTCAGTGCAGACAGGCCTGAGAGCGACAAACTCCAGGGGACCTGGATATCAGGGGTTTTCACAAGTTTGTAGGTTTTACCCCCGAGACCTCTACCAGGGTCCTACAGTGAATATTAAAGAAAAATCCTCTCTGACTTGCCACAGGGGAAGGGAAAGGAACCCACCCTCAAAAGAAACCACTTAACCAGGGAGTTTTATCAGCACCTATAACTGACCTGGGGGGAAGGGAAGCCTGAGCTCCAGCTGGCTCAAGGTCACCCAGTTCCACCTAGGGGAGGGGTGGTGGAACTCAGATATCCAGGTGAAGATGTCAGTCCAGAGCCAGACTGAGAGCTGACCACAGGACTGGAGAAGGTGTCCCCCTCCCCCACGCCTTCAACACATCACGAAAGGACTAGCAACAGTTCTTCCTTTTCCCCAGGACATCTATCTGGCTAGCAAAAAAATATAACATTCTAAGGCCAAAGCAGACTCAAGTACGGTGGGGCTATGGGAAGGATCAACTGTGATGAACACCCTAAGAGCTTTCACAGACCAAACAGACAACATGAGAGCAGCTGGGCCAGGTGTGGGGCTCTCACCTAATCCCAGCACTTTGGGAGGCCCAGGTGGGAGGATCGCTTCAGCCCAGGAGACTGAAGCTGTGGTGAGCTGAGATCGTGCCACTGCACTCCAGCTTGGGCAACAGAGAGAGATTCATATATAGAATCATATAAAATATAATTAAACAACAAAAGGCAGAAAAAGACTAGAAGACAAAACCACAAAATATAGAAAAAGACTGAAACACAAAAATAGGAACAAAAAACAAGAGTAACAAATACAAAACAGTAATAAATGCTGTAGATATTAAGCCATCTTAAGTCAGAAACTACTTTGACATTAGCAGCCTAAAAGGATCAAAAGTCAAAAATTGACAGTGATTCAAAAAAACAAGACCCAACTATGTGTTGTCTACAAGAAATCTACTTTCGTTGGGCGTGATGGCACACACCGGTAATCCCAGCACTTTGGGAGATGGAGGTGAGAGGATTGCCTGAGTCCAGGGATTTGAGACCAGCCTGGGCAACTCGGCGAGACCTCATCTCTAAATAAATATTTTTAAAAATTAGCCGTAGCCGGGCTCGGTGGCTCAGCCTGTAATCCCGCGCCTTTGGGAGGCTGAGCTGAGTGGATTGCCTGAGCCCGCGGGTTCGAGACCCGCCTGGGCAGCGAGACCTCATCTCAACAATAAATCAAAAAATCAGCTGGGCGTGGTAGCACATGCCTGTAATTCCGGCTACTCGGAAGGCTGAGGAGGAAGGATAGCCGGAGCCCAGCAGGTCAAGGCTGCGGTGGCCGGGAGCGGCCACTGCACTCCAGTCTGGGCAACAGAGTGAGACTCCAACTCAAAAAGAAAAAAAAAAAAAAATTAGCCGTATGTGGTGGTGCACACCTGTGGTTTCATCTACTTGGAAGGTTGAGGCAGAAGGGTCACCTGTCCCCAGGAGGTCAAGACTGCAGTGGCCATAAGAGTATGCCACTGCACTCCAGCCTGGGTGACAGTGAGACTCCAACCCAAAAAAAAAACCCTACTTTAAATATAAAGATACATATAAGCATGGGAATCGCTTGAAGCTAAGAGTTCAAAACCAGCTTGGACAATAGAGCAAGATCCTATCTCAAAAAGAACAACAGAAAAAGTATTTAAAAAACTTAAAAGGCCAGGCGTGGTGGCTCAAGACTGTAACCCCAGCACTTTGGGAGGCCGAGGTAAGAGGACTGCCTGAGTCCACGGGTTTGAGACCCACCTGTGCAACTTGGTGAGACCCCCCCATCTGTACAATATATCAAAAAATTAGCCAGGCATGGTGGCATGTGCCTATAGTTCCAGTTACTTGGAAGGCTGAGGAGGAAGGATCGCCTGAACCCAGCAGGTTGAGGCTGCAGGCGCCGTGAGCGTGCCACTGCACTCCAGCCTGGGTGACACAGTGAGACTCCAACTCAAACATAAATAAATAAATAGATAGATAGAAAAAGTGGTCAGGCATGGTGGTGCACATCTGTAGTCCCAGCTACTCGGGAGGCTGAGGCGGGAGGATCGCTTGAGCCCAGGAATTGTGATCACACCACTGCACTCCAGCCTGGGCAACAGAGTAAGACAGTGTTTCCAAGAAAACAAAGCAAAACAACAACAACCAAAATGATGTACTGATACATCTTACAGCATGAATGAATCCTATGTAAAAGAAGCCAGACCCAAAAGGTCACACAGCACATAATTCCACTTACATGAAATGTCCAGAAGAGGCAATTCTACAGAGAGAAAGTAGATGAGAGATTGTCAGGAGCTGGAGGAGGGGAATGACCGGTGACAACATGGGTGGGGTTTCCTCGTGGGGTCATAAAATGGCTGGGATGATGGCTATACAGCTCTGTGATACATTAAAAGCTACTCAACTATACAACTTACACTGGTGAACTATATACTATGTGAACCATATCTCAATGAAGTTGTTTGAAAAAAGCCCCAGTAAATAAAATAAGGGCTGGGTTCAGTGGCTCAGCCTGTAATCTCAGCACTTTGGGAGGCTGAGATGAGTGGATTACCTGAGCTTTCAGGTTTGAGACCAGCCCGAGCAACTTGGCGAGACCTTGTCTTTACAATAAATTTTTTTAAAAATTAGCCGGGCATGGTAGCACGCACCTGTAGTTCCAGCTACTTGGAAGGCTGAGGCAAGATCGCCGGAGCCCAGCAGGTCGAGGCTGCGGTGGCTGGGAGTGTGCCACTGCCCTCCAGCCTGGGTGATGGAGTGAGACTCCAATTCAAAAAACAAAAAAATAAAATAAAATAAAATGAAGTAAGGAAAAAAACATATCACTCAATGTTCCCTGATGGGGAGGGCAGGTCCTTATTATAATGTGAACACACATATTTAAAGCCTGGCTAAAATCTAAATCTCACCATTATGCTAATTAAAAATAGTTTTTGTTTGTTTTGTTTTTTTTGTATTGGAGCCTCACTCTGTCACCTACACAGTAGTGCAGTGGGATTATCATGGCTCACTGTAGCCTCAAACTTCTGGGCCCCAGTTATCCTCCTGTCTTGGTCTCCCAAGTAGCTGGGATAGGTGCATGCCACCATACCCACCTAATTTTTTTAATTTTTTAATTTTTTTGTAGAGATGAATTATTGCTATGTTGCCCAGGCTAGTCTCAAGCTCCTGGCCTCAAGCAATCCTCCTGCCTCCCAAAGTGCTGGGATGACAGGTGTGAGCCACTGCCCCCAGCCTGTTTGTTTTTTGAGACAGTTTCACTTTGCTGCCTGGGCTGGAGTGCAGTGACATGATGATGGTTCACTGCAGCTTCAAACTCCTGGAATCAAGGGGTCCTCTCTTCTCAGCCTTCCCAGTAACTAGGACTACAGGCAGGTGCCACCATGCTTGGGTAACTTTTTTTTTTTAAGTTTTAAAACAGTTTATTAGCAAGAAGAAGAGAAGGAAGATTCATGGCAGAAAGGCCTTCCATGGGCAAGTTTCTCAGGAAAATTGCCAGTTTTTAAACTTTTTATTAGAGATGGAGTCTCAATATGTTGCCCAGGCTGGTCTCAAACTCCTGGCCTCAAGTGATCCTCCCACCTCAGCCTCCCAAAGCACTGGGATGACAGGTGTGAGCCACTGCTCCCAGACAAGGATAGTTTTTACTTATTGAAGCCTAACTAAATCCCTGAAATGTACCATGTGAGGTGGGGTAGGCTAATACTAAATCCCAATTTATTTAGATCTGCCCAATAGGGAAGAATTAAAACAATTAAACCAAGAGTCCCAGGCTGCGCCCCCAAGGTGCTCTGGCTAAGGACAATGAGCCTTGCAAACCTGGGCTTTATGACAAACATGCAGAAGGTGAAATGCTCATCAGTGGCTCCCCAAGAGTGAGGGCTGGGGGTGAGACCTGGGTTAGGGAGAATGGGAGAATGTTCTTCCAAGAGTTCCTAGCCAGCCAGGCATGGTGACTAATGCCTGTAATCCCAGTACTGTGGGAGGTGAGAGAGGATTGCCTGAGCCCATGGGTTCGAGACCAGCCTGAGTAACTTGGTAAGACCTCATCTCTATAATAAATCAAAATGCTCTTGGAAGGCTGAGCCAGAAGGATTGCCTTAGCCCAGCAGGTTGAGGCTGTGGAGGCCATGGGAGTGTTACTGCACTGCAGCCTGGGTGACAGAGTGAAACTCCAACTCAAAAAAAAAAAAGAAACAAAGCAGATTTGGCCAAGCACAGTGGCTCACGCCTGTAATCCCAGGGTTTTGGATTGCTTGAGCCTAGAAGTTCAAGACCAGCCTGGCCAACATAGTGAGACCTCATCTCTACAAAAAGTGAGAAAGATTAGCTAGGTGTGGTGGCGTATGCCTATAGTCCCAGCTACTGAGGCAGAAGGAAGGATCGTCTGAGTCCAGGAGGTTGAGGATGTGACTTTGACTCGAAAAACAAACAACAAAAATTCAGAAGTAAAGCAGATTCATAAAATAGTTAACTTAAAGGGTACCAGGTATGATATAAAGAACTCCCCACTTGATAGAGTAACTTTAGAGTTTATACAGGGAAGAAACTTCCCTAATAGATGTAATAGACAGATTTAATTTAGGAGACCTGACCACGGACCTTCCCCAGAAAGCAGTCCACCTTGTGAGGGGGGTAGTCATATGCTAACCATCCTTGCTGTCAACAAATTGTCTCTCCCCAGGGAGCACAGCAAAACAAGGCCCACAAAGGCAGCTGCAGGACCAAGACTCCCTCTGCCCACATGGAATCCAGACCTAGATAAGAATTCCGGCTGAAGACACCTACCTTCTAGAAACTGAAGGCAGAGATGAGATGGCTTAACGCCCAATGCCAGAGAGATACAGGGAGAGAGAGAGAGAGAGAGATAGATGCAGCATGGAATCCGAGAGGGCTCAGGCCTCACCTCGGGTATCAGCCGCCTTCTCTTCACGCTGGGGACTGGGTCCAGCTGCCCATCGCTGCCCGGCTGCTTCCGTTTGCTGGAGTCCTGGATGGCGGCAAAGGCGCTGTCCAGAGGGTGCTTCTCAGAGGTCCTGGCGTTTACTGAGCAGTCCAGGGCAGCATCTTCAGCCTCAGTCTCCACCTTCACAGTGTTGTTTTTGAGAACTGTGGCAGAAAAGGAGCAGGCTCAGTGGGACAGCAGCAGGGTTCTCTCAGCAACAGGGTGCTGTGAGCTGCCCTGGACACTGACACTCAATGACGAGATCGAGTCATAACAAACCTGGGCTCTCCAGCAATGCAGCTGTAATCTTACTGCACTGGCGCTATACAATCAAATCAGGTTCTGGGTTGAGCACGGCAGCTCATACCTGTAATCCCAGCACTTTGGGAGGCTGAGGTGGGAGGATTGCTTGAGCCTAGGATTTCAAGACCAGCCTGGGCAACATAGTGAGACCTCATCTCTATTAAAAAAAAAAATAGGCCAGGCATGGTAGTGGCTCATACCTGTAATCCCAGCACTTTGAGAGGTAGAGGCAAGACGATTGCCTGAGTTCATGGGTTAGACAACAGCCTGAGCAATTTGGCAAGACCTCGTCTATACAATAAATCAAAAAATTAGTCAGGCATGGTGGTGCGTGCCTGTAGTTCGAGCTACCTGGAAGGTTGGGGTGGAAGGATTGCATGAACCCAGCAGGTCGAGGCTGCAGTGACCGTGAGCATGCCACTGCACTCCATCCTGGATGACAGAGTGAGACTCTGACTCAAAGATTTTTTTTTTTTTAATTAAATTATTCGAGACCCACCTGGGCAACTTGGTGAGACCTCATCTCTACAATAAATCAAAAATTAGCCGGGCGTGGTAGCGTGCGCTTGTAGTTCCAGCTACTTGGAAGACTGAGGCGGAGGGATCGCCGGAGCCCAGCAGGTCGAAGCTGCAGTGGCCGGGAGTGGCCACTGCACTCCAGTCTGGGTGACAGAATGAGACTCCAATTCAAAAAAAAAAAAAATTAAATTAAAAAAAACAGGTTCTAAGGGCATTTAGTTCAAAATCTGTTTAAAATCTTTTTGAGGGTGAAGAAGATGGAGGGAGACAAATACCATCTTTTTGTGCTTTTAAAAAGTAACTCTTGACTGGGTACGGTGGCTCACACCTGTAATCTCAGCAGTTTGGGAAGCTGAGGCAGAAGGATCACCTGAGCTAAGGAGTTCAAGACCTGGGTAACAGAGTGAGACCTCAGTTCCAGGAACATAAACATAAAAAATTAGCGTGGTAGTGGTGCGAACCTGTATAGTCCCAGCTACTCAGGAAGCTAAGGCAGAAGTATAGCCTGAGCCTACCCTTCCCAGGTAGGGACCACAGTGAGTCGTAATCATGCCACTGTATCCCAGCACGGGAGACAGAGTGAGACCCTGACTCAAAAAAGTGACTCTTTAGCAGGTGAGTGGGTGGAGGGGAATGGGAACCGGGGGTGGGAGGAGACTTTTCATCATGTCCATTGTTCCAGTTTGGGGCCATGTGAATGTATAACCTAATCAAAAATGCTAAAAACGTTTCTTAAACCAGGCACTTTTTTTTACCTTCTTCTTCTTCTACATCTTCACTGAATTCAGTTGAGTTCATCTTCTATTCCACTAAATGGGAAGACAAAAACAAAGTTGTGATTTATCGCTTGACTTCTTTCTCAATGCTACCTTCCCACAGAGAACTCCCTCACACTCCCAGTCCCAGCTCCACAAGTGAAGTTAAAGGCCATGTAGCATCGTGGAAGGGTGTGTCCTCGCCATCATGTCTGCAGGCGCACAGGAGCAGCAATCGTGTGTCCTGCTGGAAGCCCTTTGCCAAGACTTTATGTGAAAAAGATGTGTCTTTAAGCATCCATGGAGAGCCACTCACTGTGCCAGGGGAGCATTACTCGAACAAATCAAGTCTTAAAAAAGACCCCGCCGGGTGCAGTGGCTCAAGCCTATAATCCCAGCACTTTGGGAGGTGGAGGTGAGAGGATTGCCTGAGCTCATGGGTTTGAGACCAGCCTGGACAACTTAGTAAGACTTAATCTCTACAATAAACCAAAAAATTAGCAAGGTGTGGTGGCGCATGTCTGTGGTTCCAGCTACTTGGAAGGCTGAGGCAGAAGGATCACCTGAGTCCAATAGGTTGAAGCTGCAGTGGCCATGAGCGTGTCACTGCACTCCAGCCTGGGCGACAGAGTGAGATTCCAACTTTAAAAAAAAAAAAAGCCGGGTTCGGTGGCTCAGCCTATAATCCCGTGCCTTTGGGAGGCTGAGGTGAGCGGATTGCCTGAGCCTGCGGGTTCGAGACCCGCCTGGGCAGCGAGACCTCATCTCTACAATAAATCAAAAAATCAGCCAGGCGTGGTAGCGCATGCCTGTAATTCCGGCTACTCGGAAGGCTGAGGCGGAAGGATCACCGGAGCCCAGCAGGTCGAGGCTGCGGTGGCCGGGAGCGGCCACTGCACTCCAGTCTGGGCGACCGAGTGAGACCCCAACTCAAAAAAAAAAAAAAAAGACCCCAATTTTGGCTGGGTGTGGTGGCTCATGCCTGTAATCCCACATCGCTTGAGTCCAGGAGTTTGACACCCGCCTGGGTAACATAGTGAGACCCTGTCTCTACAAAAATACAAAACGGGCTGTGCACAGTGGCTCAGGTCTCTAATTCCAGCACTTTGGGAGGCCAGGGCGAGAGGATGGTCTGAGTCCAGGGGTTCGAGACCAACGGGGACAACTTGGTGAGACCTCATCTCTACAATAAATAAAAAAATTCCTCCACGCCCCCGCTGACTGCCATGCTCTGCTTGAGCCAGGCTCGGTGGCTCAGCCTATAACCCCGCACTTTGGGAGGCTGAGGTGAGTGGATTGCCTGAGCCCAGGGTTCGAGACCCGTTTGGGCAACTTGGTGAGACCTCATCCCTACAATAAATCAAAAAATCAGCTGGGCATGGTAGCGCATGCCTGTAATTCCAACTACTC
>NW_007062410.1:35111-47296 GCF_000164805.1 Carlito syrichta
GTGACAGAGTGAGACTCCAACTCAAAAAAAAAAAAATTAGCCAGGCGTGGTGGTGTGCGCCTGTAGTTCCAGCTACTTGGAAGGCCGAGGCAGAAGGATTGCCTGACCCCAGCAGGTCAAGGCTGTGATGACCATGAGTGTACCACTGCACTTCAGCCTAGGCGACAGCATGAGACTCCAACTCAAAAATAAAAAAATACAAAACTTAGCTAGTGTGGTGGCATGCACTCATAGTCTCAGCTACTTAGGAGGCTGAGGCAGAAGGATCACCTGAGCCCAGGAGATAGAGGCTGTGCTGAGCTGTGAGCATGCCACTGCACTCCAGCCTGGGCAACAGAGTGAGACTCCAACTCAAAAAAAAAAATTCCAATTTCTTTTCTTTTCTTTTTTTTTTTTTTGAGTCGGAATCTCACTCTATGGCCCAGGCTGGTGTGCAGTGGCATGCTCACAGCCATAGCAGCCTCAACCTGCAGGGCTCAGGTGACCCTTTAGCCTCAGCCTCCTAAACAGCTGAGACTACAGGTGCATGCCACCACACTGGTTAAGCTTTGTATTTTGTTTTTAGTTGGAGTCTCAATCTTCCAAGTAGCTGGAACTACAGGCATGCGCCATTATACCTGGCAGATTTTTTTATTTATTGTAGAAACAAGGTCTTACCATGTTGCTTAGGCTGGTCTTGAATCCCTCAGGTAATCCTCCTGCCTCCGCTTCTCAAAGTGCTGGGATTATAGGCGTGAGCCACTTCGACCAGCTTATTACAAAAATCCAATTTCTTTCATTTTCTTTTAGTTTATAAATTCCATCCACAAAAAGGCTGAAGAGGGACAGAGGCGTGGGTCCCAACAAACCTAAGCCAAGATCCTAGGACTCCAGGTGGCCAAGAAACCTGTGTTGCCCATGATGGTGGCCACCTCCAGTCACTGAGCACTCAAACTGCGGCTAGCCCAAACAGAGATGTTCTGTGAGCATAAAACACGCACTGGGTTTCAGACTTAGCCTAGTAAAGGATGTAAAGTATCTCACTACATTGACTGCATGTTGAAATGATAATATTTTGGACTTACTGGGCTAAAGAAAATTCTTGATTATTATTTAATTTTTATTTTTTATTTTTTTTGTAACGACATGGTCTCATTCTGTTGCCCAGGCTGGTCTAGAACTCCTGGGCTCAAGCAATCCTCCCACCTCGGCCTCCCAAAGTGCTGGAATTTCGCCCTCCCAAAGTGCTGGAAATGCTTTATTAAAATTAATTGTACCTGGTTATTGAATGTGTCTATTAGAAAATTTAAAATTATATAAGCAGGTCACATTCATTTGTATTAGACAGCACTGGTCTAGCCCTTCCTTCAGAAGAAATGAAGAGAAAAAGACACTGGATTCTAATGTCTGTAGGACTTGACATAATCTGGTCCAGACAGACCAGAGGAGATGAGGCAGAGGGGGTTGGGGTGCTATGTTACAGGGTGCCAGGTCTGGGACAGAACCAGCCCGACTCCCGCTGTCCCAGTCAGGACGGAACTGACACCACGATGAAAAGTACCATGAGATCTCTTGAGATGCCCCAAACACCCTGACAGCATGTATATAAACAGTATAAGATACAAATGAGTTGTAACGTTTGGAAAAGGACACACACGGCAACCTCTAAGGCTGACACTGGGGCACTGTGATTCCTACAACTGACTAAGTTGACTGTGAAAACGGAGTTCTCATTTCCGTGAAGGATCAGATCAGAGAGGGGCAGGACCAAGGGGCCTATCTCAAGAAATTTCTTGACAGCCATAAAGAAGGACAAAATTAGCCGGGCTCAGTGGCTCAGCCCTGTAATCCTGCGCCTTTGGGAGGCTAAGGTGAGTGGATTGCCTGAGCCCGCGGGTTCAAGACCCGCTGGGCAGCGAGACTTCATCTCTATAATAAATCAAAAATCAGCCGGGCGTGGTAGCGCATGCCTGTAATTCCAGCTACTTGGAAGACTGAGGCGGAAAGATTGCCGGAGCCCAGCAGGTCGAGGCTGCGGTGGCCGGGAGCGGCCACTGCACTCTAGTCTGGGCGACAGAGTGAGACTCCAACTCAAAAAATAAAAATAAATAAAATAAATAAATAAATAAAATTAGCCAGGCTTGGTGGCATGCACCTGTAGTTCCAGCTGCTTGGAAGACTGAGGCGGAAAGATTGCCTAAGTCCAGCAGGTCGAGGTTGCCGCAGCTGTGATCCATGGCTACCACTCCAGCCTGGGTGACATATCACTGCATCACATATAAACTGTATCACTCCAGCCTGGAGGACACAGTGAGACTTGGACTCAAAACAACAACAACAAAACTATCTATTTAATCCATTCAGCATCTAAAATGGGGACTAGATATCACAACTCTTTTCATCCAGTTAGTAACTCATTCTCAGAGAAATGAAAAGCAAAAATAAAAAAATTTGAAACTTACAATAATTCCTACTCATCAAGCCATCTCCTACCTGAAGAACACAAAAGATGATATTGATGGAAAACAAATAAGTCAACTTCAAGGGTTCAAGAACTATTTTATCAGAGGTGAATTTCAGCAACTCCTTCCATTGTGTTTCAAGGAGATAAACATGCATTTGATCGTCATCAGAGCCAGGTGTCCCCAACTGGCCAGGAGGGCTAGACAATGCCAGGCAGAAACTCAGACCCAACCTCAGCCCTCAGAGGTCAGGATCCTCTCAAGGAAGCACACTGTAAGTCACCAGCACACCCTGGGCTTGCCATTGCCCTTGGAAACTACGCCACGCGATCCCATAAGCCAGTCTCTCCAGTCAAGGGTAGGGCTGAGAAGCAAGACGGCTGGGGAGGGTTGCTGGTTGGCAGAGGTGGGTACGCTGTACTGAACAGACTACATTCTGCAGAGAAAGCTGGGAGGTAGAGGATGATTTATTTGGGGGGCAGGGTTGAGGTTCATAGTGAAAGATGCTGGCTAAACGGCTCGGTGGCTCAGCCTGTAATCCCGCACCTTGGGAGGCTGAGATGAGTGGACTGCCTGAACCCGCGGGTTCGAGACCCGCCTGGGCAACTTGGCGAGACCTCATCTCTACAATAAATCAAAAAATCAGCCGGGCATGGTAGTGTGTGCCTGTAATTCCAGCTACTCGGAAGGCTGAGGCGGAAGGATCGCCAGAGCCCAGTGGGTCAAGGTTGTGGTGGCCGGGAGCAGCCACTGCACTCCAGTCTGGGCGACAGAGTGAGACTCCAACAACAACAAAAAAAGATGCTGGCTAAGCGGAAAGCCAAAAGGTTGAGCAAAATCTAGAAGACAAGAACACAGGATGGATGAAATACGTGGAGGCCACGGGTGCTGAGCAGGATGGCGATCTGCCCACCACCCCATCCGCCCATCTGTGTCTCCCTGGTGGACAGAGCACCCGGGGACCAGCAGGAACCAGAGGCTGCTGCGTGGAGTCCGCCGGAACGAGGCTTGGAGGACAGTGAGGCTCTTTTCTGAACAGCCATCATGTGACACTACAGCAGGCAAGTCAGCCCCTGAATTCTCAGCCCCCGAAAGTGATGAGGGAAAAGAACGCACCAGCAACACCTGCAGGGGCAGAGGTGGGGGGGGGGGCACACCGCCCGGCCATCCAAGACATCTCGAGTGCACCTGCTTTGGAAAACATTTCCGTCTTCATTTATAGACGCGTGACAGATGCTAGGTTAGCACAGACATGGCCCAGGACACAGGACAGTGGGCCTCCCTTTTCCCCAAGGCAGCAAATGAGCCTGGCTCACAGGGGAAGCCTGAGAATTTCCCTTCGCAAGGCCTTGGGGACCCCACCTCTAGTGTGTGGTGGGGATCGGGAAAGGGTTCCTTAATACCTGTGGCCCACAAGCTGCATGCCAGGCACCGGCTAGCCCTGCATCCTGGTTGACTGTAGCCCCAATTGAAAAAAACAAAAACAAAAAAACACTTTTTTTTGAGTCAGGGTCTCACTTGGCTGCCTGGGCTGGCGTGCAGTGGCATGATTGGTTCACTGTAGCCTCGACGTCCTCTCAGGTGATCCCTCCGTGAGTAGCTGAGATTACAGATGTGAGTCACCAAGCCCAGCTGTAGCCCCAATTTTACTAATAAGGAAATAGGGCAGGTAACTCCCCCATGGTCACCCAGCTACTGCGGACCAGAACCAGCATTCAAATCGAGTCTGTGCCTGGGTCAGCCCGGGGAGAAAGTGACAGAGTTTTCACCCCTCATTAAGGTGCTTTTCATGAACACCCAGGCCTGTTTCCAGACTCAGGTCTCTCGGGCCAACATCTACAGGGACCCAAGTCTCCTTTTGCCCCCAGGCAGCTACCTGGAAAGTCAGTCTGCTCTGGGCTTAGGACAGATCAGACTCCCCCACCCCAAGGTACAGAGTCCCAACAAGAGGGATGCTTCCTCATCCCTGAGCTGACGCAGTGACAGGACACCAACATGTCGGTACATAGACAGGGGACCCCCATGTCCTGGTCATCTGCCCAGATGAGGGTCACAGGCTCTGCTCTCCTGGGTGGACAGAGCCTGGATGCCGAACATGCCACAGACATTCCTTTCACTTGCATAACTGCGGGCCAAGCCGGGGCTGCCGCAGGACCCATCACCCTCCCGTCTGCCAGACCCAGTGGCATTTCTCATGCTCACATTGGGTCTCATGTCTCTCCCCACAAACCTCGGTGGCAGCGCAGTCTCTGCACGCATGTTCCCCTAAATCAGCTGTCTCCCAAAGGGATGCTGCTCCGTGGCCCCCAGGCACCCCTGACCAAGCCAAGGGAAGGCCAAAGCCAGTGACAGGCACATGTCGGCGAGGCCTGGGCAGCCTGCAGCTGCCACTAGTTAAATGCCTCAGGTGGGAGACAGTGGTGACCCACCAGAGGGCAATTCAGACAGGATGGAGCTCCAGCAGCCAATTTAATAAGGGAAAATGCTCAGTTTTTTTGAGTCAGAGTCTCCCTCTGTCACCCAGGCTAGAGTGCGGTGGCATGATCACGGCCACCACAGCCTTGACCTGCTGGGCTCAGGCGACCCTTCCATTTCAGCCTTCCAAGTAGCTGGAACTACAGATGCCCACCACCACACCCAGATCATTTTTTGGTTTATTGTAGAGACTAAGTCTCACCATGTTGCCCAGACTGGTCTCGAATCTGTGGACTCAGGCAATCCTTTTACCTCCGCCTCCCAAAGTGCTGGGATTACAGGGGTGAGCCATCATGATTGACTTGGTTTTGTTTTGTTTTGTTTTGAATAGCCTAGGAAAGCTCAGGAAAAGTGACTGTCACTGGCAGAAAGGTTTTAAATGCTGCAGTGTATATAATTTTATTCAAATGCCTACTAGTCCCTCTCCTGCAAGAGTAAGATGAACACTGTTGACACGAGCACTGTTCAATTTTCCATTCTGGGCACACAGTGGAGGAAGATGAGGTGCCCATCAGGAAAGCCTTTGGTTTCCAAAACGTGCAAAAGGGAGGCCAATCTCAGACGCACAGAAAAACCAGACGCTTGGGCCACTCACATATCACAGTACAAAGGGTGAGTTGCTTCAACAGGCTGCGTAAATGCAGGAACTTGCTGGGCCTGGGGTGACCTCTGTGGCCCATGCAGAAACCCTGTCACCATGCACCCGGCTCGCGGGAAGGGACACTGAGGTGGAAAAGATGTCTGAGGGACAGAAGAAGGCAAAGAGGTGAGGACCCCTTGCTGGCACTTAGGACACCCTATGCCACAACGAAATGGAAAAGCTGGGAAGATGTGCACACCATGGGACACGTCATTTCTTTAGAGTCTATTTTAAAAAAGGAAGATGTGTAAAGTGTTTTTTCTTTTTTATCAGGTGATACAATCACCCTTCTCAATATCTGAGAGGGATTGGTTCCAGGACCCCCAAGAACACCCAAATCCTCAGATGCTCAAGTCCTTTATTTTGACCGGGCATGGTAGCTCATGACTGTGACCCCAGCACTTTGAGAGGCTGAGGCAGGAGGATCAATTGAGGCCAGGAGTTCAAGGCTGCAGAGTGCTATGATTGTGCCTGTGCGTGGTCACTACGCTACAGCCTGGGCAACACAGCAAATACCTGCCACTAAAAAATATACACATTTTAGCACTTTGGGAGGCTAAGGTGAGAAGGACTGCCTGAGTCCAGGGGCTTGAGACCAATCTGGGAACATGGTGAGACCTCATCTCTGCAAAAAAATTTTTTTTTAAATTTTGGCCAGGCGTAGTGGCATGTACCTATAGTTCCAGCTACTTGGAAGGCTGAGTCAGAAGGATCACCTGAGCCCAGCAGGTCGAGGCTGTGGTGACCGTCTGCATGCCACTGCACTTTGGCCTAGGTGACGGAGTGAGACTACAACTAAAACAAAACAAAAAACGGTACCTAGAAATAAATTTAACAAAAGTCACACAAAACTTTTGCACTTAAAAATACAAGTTGGGTGTGATGGTTCACCCCTGTAATTCTAGTGCTTTGGGAAGCCAAGGTGGAAGGTTTGCTTGAGGCCAGGAGTTTGAGACCAGACACGTCAATACAGTGAGACCCTGTCTTTACACAGAATTTTTAAAAATTAGCTGGGCTGGCCAGGCATGGTGGCTCCCAGCACTTTGGGAGGCTAAAGTGAGAGGATTGCCTGAGCCCACGGGTTCAAGACCAGCCTGGGCAACTTGGTGAGACCTTGTCTCTACAATAAATCAAAAATGTAGCCGGGCACAGTGGCGCATGCCTGTAGTTCCAGCTAATTGGAAGACTGAAGTGAAAGATTCACCTGAACACAGTAGGTCGAGGCTAGGTGGCTGTGAGCGTGCCACTGCACTCCAGCCTTGGCAACAGAGTGAGACTCCAACTCAAATAAATAAATAAATAAATAAATAAATAAATGGCTGGGCTAGGTGACCTGCCTGGAGTCCTAGCTATGGGAGGCTGAGGGGGGAGGATCACTTGAGCCCAGGAGTTTGAGGCTGCAGTGAGCTGATTGTGACACTGCACTCCACCCTGTATGACAGACTGGAGACCCTGTCTCAAAAAAAACCCAAAAACAAAAAGCCAGGTGAAGTGGCTCAAGTCTGTAATCCCAGCACTTTGGAAGGCCAAGGTGAGAGGAGTGCCTGAGCCCACGGAGTTCAAGACCAGCCTAGGCAACCTGCCAAGACCTCGTCTCTACAATAAATCAGAAAATTAACCAGGCATGGTGGCGTGCACCTATAGTTCCAGCTACCTGAAAGGCGGAGGCAGGAGGATTGCCTGAGACCAGCAGGTTCAGCCTGCGATGGCTGTGAGCATGCTACTGCACTCCAGTGAGTGACAGTGAGACTACGACTCATAAAAAAAAAAGCATAGTATTTGCATATAACATATAACCCACACACATTCTCCTGTATACTTTAAATCATCTCTACCTAAGATATTGAATACAATGCAAATGCTATGTAAATAGTTGTTACAATGTACAGACCTTTATTTGTGGTTTTTTATTATTATATTGTCACATTTTATTTATTTGTTTGTTTGTTTGTTATTTTTTGGTTTTTTTGAGTTGGAGTCTCACTCCGTCGCCCAGACTGGAAGGACGCTTACGGCCACCCCAGCATCGACCTGCTGGGCTCCAGCGATCCTTCCACCTCAGCCTTCCAAGTAGCCAGAACTACAGGCGTGCACTACCACGCCTGGCTAATTTATTATTTATTGTAGAGATAAGGTCTTGCCAAGTTGCCTGGGTGGGTCTTGAACCCATGGGCTCCGGCAATCCACTCACCTCGGCCTCCCGAAGTGCCAGGATTATAGGCTGAGCCACAGAGCCTGGCTGTTACATTTTATTGAATCTCTTCTTTTTTCTTTGCCCAGGCTGGAGTGCAGTGGCACGCTCACCGCCACCACAGTCTCAACTTGCTGGGTTCAGGCGATCCTTCCGCTTCAGTCTTCCAAGTAGCTGGAACTATGGGCACACGTCAACATGCCTGGCTAATTTTTTGATTTATTGTAGAGACGAGGTCTCACCAAGTTGCCCAGGCTGGTCTTGAACTTGTGGGCTCAAGCAATTTTTTACATAGTAACACTGAGATGTCACTGCCCTTTCACCCTAATTCACTCACAGGTGTGCATGGGAGTTTTCCAGAGTCTGTGTGATACATTATTTCACAAAAGATGTAATACAGAGACAGAGACAGATACAGAAACTCAGCTGTCTTCTCTTAAGCCAGACATTAAAGGGAATTGCAAAAACGTAAATATGTAAACAATGCCAGCTGGGTGTGACCCCACTTATAATCCCAGGGCTTTGGGAGGCCAAAGCAAGATGATTGCCTGAGATCTGGAGTTCGAGACCAGCCTGAGCAACTTGGTGAGACCTCATCTCTACAATAAATTTTAAAATTTGCTGGACATAGTGGCACGTGCCTGTGATTACAGTTACCTGGGTGGCTGAGGCAGAAGGATCACCTGAGCCCAACCGGTAGAGGCTACAGTGGCTGTGAGCGTGCCACTGCACTCCAGCCTGGGCAACAAGAGTAAGACTTCGACTCAAGAAAAACAAAAAAATAAAAGTAACAGGAAGGAAAGAGC
The DNA here is from genome assembly GCF_000164805.1 of Carlito syrichta. NCBI lineage: Eukaryota > Metazoa > Chordata > Mammalia > Primates > Tarsiidae > Carlito > Carlito syrichta. The sequence continues at coordinate 43,665 of NW_007062410.1, forward strand.
AGGAGAACCCAAGGTTAGTGGATCTCACACTAGAGTTTCCACCACACCCACAACTCACACCTAGTCAACAAAGGCAGTACGTACGGCACAACTGTGGAGAAGCCCCCAGTGTCAGGAATTTTGTGACCCAGATGCAAATAATTTTAAACTCTAACATGTATGTACATAAGATTTTTTTTTTCCCTTTAGGAAAGAGATGTTAATCAAAGTCAAAAAAGTCCACTGAGGAAATAACTTGGTGGATGTTAACGAAGGCATATCTTGATCTTCCTCATCACCTTTGGTTTCTAAAGACCCCTGAGCAAATCCTTCTGTTCCCTCCAGGGTCCCACACACTTGAACTTTAGATACCCAGCCACGGCAGCGAGCAAAGGTCAGAAGGGCAAAGATTGGGGTGGGAGGCTGCTCTCACTGGGAGGTCAACCTTATATTAAACCATGCAGGAGCTCTGGGCCAGACCTTGAAGACAGAGAGAGGAGGCAGGGCAGGGAAGTCCCCACGGCCGGTGTCATCAGTCATTACTGATGATCCCACAACAGGCTGCGGAGGAAGACGACAAGCCCAATGTGATCTGGAAGGACATCGCCTATGATCATTTTGTTCCCCACACAAAGTTAGGAAGTCAATTTTCTGCACACGCTCTCAACATATGACTTCAAAACCTCTACTGACAGAAAGGGCTGAACATTACATTATGTGTAAAGGTTCAAGGCAGGGCTACCCAGTCAATAGCAAAAGCCTTCCAAGTTCACGGGGGATGTCTCAACAACGTAATTTAGAAATGCCATAAAGCAGCCGGAAGGAAATATGCCAAAAAGTTAATTACCTCCAATCAGGAGGATTACAGATGGTTCTTCCTATTTTCCTCTACTTTTCAAGGTATTCTACAGTGAGTATGAAATTATTTTGTATTGAAAAAGAAATTTTTTGCCGGACACAGTGGCTCAAGCCTATAATGCCAGCACTTTGGGAGACTGAGGCGAGAGGATTGCCTGAGCTCAAGGGTTTGAGACCAGCGTGGGCAACTTGGTGAGATCTTATCTCTACAATAAATCAAAAAATTAGACGGGCATGGTGGTGCACGCCTGTAGTTTCAGCTACTTGGAAGACTGAGGTGGAAGGATCACGTGAGCCCAGCAGGTCAAGGCTGTGGCGGCCATGAGCGTGCCACTGCACTCCAGTCTGGGTGACAGAGTGAGACTCTTGACTCAAAAAAAAAAAAAGAAAAAGAAATTTTTAGACAGGCGTGGTGGCTCATGCCTATAATCCCAGCAATTTGGGAGGCCAAGGTGAGAGGATTGCCTGACCTCAGGGGTTCAAGACCAACCTGAGCTACATGGTGAAACCTCGTCTCTACAATAAATCAAAAGATTAGCTGGGTGTGGTGGTGCATACCTGTGGTTCCAGGTACTTGGAAGGCTGAGGTAGAAGGATCGTCTGAGCCCAGCAGGTCAAGGCTGCAGAGGCTGTTAGTATGCCATTGCACTCCAGTCTGCATGACAGAGTGAGACTTCTACAAGAAAGAAAAGAAAAGAAAAGAAAAGAAAAGAAAAGAAAAGGAAAGGAAAGGAAAGAAGGAAGGAAGAAAGGAAGGAAGGAAGGAAGGAAGGAAGAAAATTTTTAAAAATGAAAAATGGCCCAGGTGCATGGCTCATGCCTGTAATTCCAACACTTTGGGAGACCAAAGTGAGAGGATTGCTTGAGTCCAGAAGTTCAAGATCAGGCTGGGCAACATAGTGAGGCCCTGTCTCTACAAACATTTTAAAAATGAGCCAGCCATGGTGGTGCACACTATAGTTCTAGAACTTTGGGAGGTCGAGGCTGGAGGATCTCTTGAGCCCAGGGCTTCAAGGCTGCAGTGAGTTACGATCATGCCACTGCACTTCAGCCTGGGCAACAGAGCAAGATACTGTCCCTGAAAAATAAATAAAAATCAATAAAAATGAAAAATAGGAAGTAATCTTTACCGCTCAGCCGGGTCACATTCTGTTATGCCCACAAATTTTTCAATACAAAATCAAATTGTTTCACTTTTAAACATTTAAACACCGATGATCCAAGAAACAACTGACAAGCCAGCGAAACCTCTTCAGGACCTCGCTGTCCCTGAGCTGCCTGATTGGTGTGCAAAACCAATGAGGAGGGGGGACCAGAACAAGTCTCAGGCCACCAAGTTCTGTGTAAGTGAGAAGGTGAACAGATCAACCTTGAAGACTAAGACAATGTCACTCCCCGGTGGGTGCATGACCATCAGTACATCCGCCTATGCTGGAATTATTGCACACACTAAGTCAAATTTCATGAGGGGGGAGGGGAGAGGAAAAAAAAATCCCAGATCAAGTCTTCTGGATCAGGGACCCAAGGTGAGAGCTGAGGATCAGAGGACAGGTCTTTGCGGGGTTTGTGGCTGGCTGGGGAAACCAGTGGTTGGGAGAGAAGCTTCGAGATTCAGCAGAGCAGAAAGGCCCACCTTGCTGGGTTCCCGCATTCTGGATGATAGACAATTGTGATGTGTGGCCCTCTGTTTGGGGCCCTCTTGTCAGGGCTCTCACTCTGTGGCCCAGACTGGAGTGCAGTGGCTTGATCACATCTCACACAGCCTCGACACCTCCAGGGCTCGGGTGATCCTCCCGCTTCAGTCTCCCAAGTAGCTGGGACTACAGGTACACACTACCATGCCCAGCTCATTCTTTAATATTTTTTTGGAGAGACAAAGTCTCAAACTCCTGGGCTCAAGTAATCCTCCCGCCTCAGCCTCCCAAAGTGCTGAGATTACAGACATGAGCCACGGTTTCCGGCCTGGGCGATGTTCTGACCCACACCTGGAGCCTCCCTTCTCAGACTCCTCATGACTGAACCAAACGGGGCAGTCAGAAGCTGACTCCAGGGTCCCAGGATGGAGAGCAGGAGGCAGAGGAGAGAGAGGAAGGTGAGGAGGCCTGGAGGGTCGAGGAGTGACGGGGCCACAAGAAAGGCAGGCGTGTGGGAGGTCAGTGCCGAAACACAGGTAGTCAAGGCATTCGGCAAGGATCCGACTCACCCTCCTTAGGAACCAGGATGGATGGTGGCAAGTCACATAGGCGGGGGCGCCTGGTGTGGCCTTCCCTGGCAAGGCCCCTGGCAGGGCCATTGGTCTTGTCCCTAACCAGGCCACAGGCTTTCAAAGGAACACACTCTCCCGGGGGCCTGTAAGTGCCTGGGAGTGGCCCAGGGACTCAGGACCCAATGCTGTGAACAGCCAGCCCTGGGCAGAGAGCAGGCTGGCCAGGTCTCCTGGAAAGCAGCGTGCCCTCATCAGAGCTGCCAAAGGCTTGTGGGCTGCCCAGAGTCATACGGGACAACAGCAGGCCCAGAAATGGGAAGTACTTGAACTTCCTGAAGCCTTGAGGTTGCAATCCCAGCCGACTGACTCAGGACTCTGCCCCTTCAGACAGAAATGTCTTCCAGGGCCAGTTGCGGTGGCTCATGCCTGTAATCCCAGCACTTTGGGAGGTGAAGACAAGAGGATTGCCTGGGTCCAGGGGTTCAAGACCAGCCTGGGCAACTTGGCGAGACTTCGTCTCTATAATAAATCAAAAAATTAGCCGGGCTCGGTGGCTCAGCCTGTAATCCTGCGCCTTTGGGAGGCTGAG
>NW_007062410.1:47850-49831 GCF_000164805.1 Carlito syrichta
AAAAAAAAAAAAAAAAAAACTGTAAAATTAAATAAAATGGCTTTAAGATTTTTGAAAGTTCAGTAACTTTTCTTTCAAATAAAAGAAACAAAGAAACGAGCTGGAGGGGTGAGAAATCAAATACGGCACCCTCCCCGAGGACAGGAGGAATGTTCCCATGCTGCCAGACCCAGGACAGCCCAAGGATGGCTGGGAGCCGCCGGGCTCCCAGGCCCGGCCCCCTCGCAGTGGCATCCTGCCCGTGGGACTTGCCGAACGTGTTCGCAATTTGTTTTTATTTTTAGACACATCTGCAAATGTAGTTTGAAAACTACCAGTCCTCACAAAACCAGGGCAATGTTCTCCGAGTTTTTCCAAAGCTGTCATTGTCACAGCCCCCTCCCTGAGCCCAACGCAGCCAAGCGCCAGCCACAGCCTTGCCTGCCTGCTGCGGGCTGGCAGCCCACCCTCTGGGCACTGCCTCTTCTGAACCTGCCTCCATGGTCTCCTCAGTTAAGGGGTTCTATGTAAGTCCTCCCGGCCTCCTGAGAGCCTGCCTGTAACAGACTCTGCTTGTCATTTTCTTAACCTCAGCATCCAGAAGCCCGGCTCAGGTGGACAGGAGGGACAGACACCCCAGCACCCACCCCTGTGGATTGACTGAACGATGGTGACTAATTTTCCTAGGAGGTAGAGGCTGCACTTCCTCCACGCTTCCCACTTTCTCGAGAGTGTTGTCTTGTGACCACATGAGCTAATCAGGGTTTGGGGCACAGTCTGGCACACATTGCCCCGCCCCCACAAGGGCAAGGTTTTGTCATTCACTTTACTAACTCCGTGCTCAAACCCACAGGCCCTGAATACAAGACAAGGTCAATAAGTGACTTATTCAACTGAGCAACCAATGCCCTTATTGATACCGACATAACTGAGTTTCCCAAGTCAGTGACAACTGAAATATCAGACATGGCCACCGGTAGAAAACCAAAAATTAAAAGAGCTGACTTTAATTTTTTAATATTACTCATTTATTTATTGTGGAGACAGGGTCTCACTATGTGGTGAAAGTTGGTCTCGAACTCCTGGCCTCAAGCAATCCTTCTGCCTTGGCCTCCCAAAGTGCTGGGATTACAGGCTTGAGCCACCGCACCCAGCTAGGGCTGATTTTAAATACCCATTTCAAGTTGGACTAAAAATGGGCTGGGCTCGGTGGCTCAGCCTGTAATTTCATGCTTTGGGAGGCTGAGGTGAGTGGATTGCCTGAACCCGCAGGTTCAAGACCTGCCCGGGCAACTTGGCGAGACCTCACTCAAAAAAAAAAAAAGAAAGAAAAAATGGAGAGGCCAGGCACAGTGGCTCACATCTGTAATCCTAGCACTTTAGGAAGCTGAGGTGAGAGAACTGCCTGATCCCAGGAGTTCCAGACTAGCCTGGGCAACTTGGCGAGACCTCATCTCTACAATAAATCAAAAAATTAGCTGGGCCTGATGGTGCACACCTGTAGTTCCAGTTACTTGGAAGGCTGAGATGGAAGGATTGCCTGAGCCCAATAGGTTGAGCTTGTGGTAGCTGTGATTGTCCCACTGCACTCCAGCCTGGGCGAGAGTGAGACTTCGATTCAAGAAAAGAAAAAAACTGGAGGGAAGAGTCTGGGCAACATAGCAAGATTCTGTCGTTACCATATTTTTGTGTGTGTGTGAGTTGGAGTCTGACGCTTTGTTGCCCAGGCTGAAGTGTAGTGGCGCGCTCATGGCCCCTGAAGCCTTGACCTGCTGGGCTCAGGTGATCCTTCCACCTCAGTTTTCCAAGTGGCTAGAACTACAGGTAGAAAATATTTTTTTTTTGAATTGGAGTCTCCAGTCTGTCGCCCAGACTGGAGTGCAGTAGCCACTCCCAGCCACCGCAGCCTCGACCTGTTGGGCTCCGGCAATCCTTCCACCTATAACTGGAATTATAGGCATGCGCTACCACGCCCGGCTGATTTTTTGATTTATTGTAGAGA
>NW_007062410.1:49851-50560 GCF_000164805.1 Carlito syrichta
TTCCGCCTCAGCCTTCCAAGTAGCTGGAACTACAGGCGTGCACTACCACGCCCGGCTAATTTTTGATTTATTGTTAAGATGAGGTCTCACCAAGGTGCTCAGGAGGGTCTCGAACCCGTGGGCTCAGGCAATCCACTCACCTCACCCTCCCAAAGGACAGGATTACAAGCTGAGCCACCGAGCCCGGCCGGAAAATATTTTTTTAAAGTAGCCAAGGGCTGGGCGCAGTGGTTCAGCTTGTAATACCAGCACTTTGAGAGGCCAAGACAAGGGGATTGCCTGAGTCCGGGAGTTGGAGACCAGCCTGGGCAACTTGGTGAGACCTTGTCTCTACAAAAAATCACAAAAACTAGCTGGGCATGGTGGAGTGTGTCTGTAGTTCCAGCTGCAGTGTGGCCGTGGGAGTGCCACTGCACTCCAGCCTGGGCGACAAGAGTGAGACTCCAACTCAAAAAAAAAAAAAAGTTAGCTAAGAATGATGGTGTGCACCTGCAGTCCCAGCTACTCAAAAGGTTGAGTTGGGAGAATTGCGCGAGGCCAGGAATTCAAGTTGAGATCATGTCTCAAAACAGACCACCAAGCCAGGCTTGGTGGCTCAGCCTGTAATCCCTGTGCCTTTGGGAGGTTGAGGTGAGTGGATTGCCTGAGTCCGCGGGTTCGAGACCCGCCTGGGCAGCGAGGCCTCATCTCTACAATAAATCAAAAAATC
>NW_007062410.1:50580-53091 GCF_000164805.1 Carlito syrichta
GCAGCCACTGCACTCCAGTCTGGGCGACAGAGTGAGACTCCAACTCAAAAAAAAACAGACCACCAAAAAACGAGGGAAGTGATCTTCTGAGAAAACTTCAGCTCTAAAACAATAGTTTGTAAAAGTGGTTTCAGCCAAAACTGACTAACATGCCAGGAATGAACTGCCACAGCGTTTAACAGTGCCTCCCCCGAAGGCCAGGTGCCACACGAGAAGCTCCAGCTTGGGACCGCGCAGAAGCTCATTCCAGAAACCACAAGCGCTTTGGGCTGAAACAGTGATGTTGCAAGAAATACTGCAACACCGGAAGGGGGAGACCAGCACATGTCACACCTGGCAGGGAAAGAGACCAGAGCTAGGTGAGGCTCACAGAGCACAGACAAGGTATATTTTTTTGGCATGTGCTTGTGACTATATTTTATTAAGACTATTATATGGTAAGAGTGGTTCTCTGATGCCGTATTGTTCCATGAAAGATAACATATGTATTCGTCCCCGTAAACACTACTAAGAGGAAACAGACAAGGCCCACCATCCCAAAGATTAATTCTGCAAATAATCCCCCAAACTTACTTTAGCCAGGAGTGGGTACAATGTAACTAGGGTAGCAACCAGAATCCATCACTCATCTTCAAAATTAGGTGCCAGGAGAAAACACTGCATCCTAGCCTTCTGTATACTAACACCAAGTTATTCTTGCTGGCTGGCGATCTTCATGTATTTCTACATTATATGATTCGAGGTGACTTCAACTTGTCATTATGGTGTCAACGCAATGTACACAAGCATGTTGTTTTCTTCTTGTCGCTTCAGGGGCCTCCCAGGCAGCTCTAAAAAGTGGCAGGTGAGACATTTCTACGGGATATTAAATGTCCACCCAATCAGCCTCTGTCTCAACTCCAATTCTTCTCTTCCTAATTATCAGACATTCTACTGTGCCGGCTCCCATAAGGGGTGCTTAGGAGCCAAGAAAGGACCCGAAGGAAGAGTGTGAAGGTGTGTCAGTGAGGCATTCTTTAACAGATAATGGGCTGCTAGGTCCCAACCGGCCTGTCTTCTTGCTATGAACAGAAAACTTTCCTGTTCAATTCCTTATTCAGGCCGGGTACAGTGGCTCATGCCTATAATCCCGGCACTTTGGGAGGCTGAAAAGGGAGAATTGCTTGAACCCAGGAGTTTAAGACCAGCCTAGGCAACATAGGGAGACTTCCTCTCCAAAAAGTTAAAAAAAAACAACAAACAAAACAGGAGTGGAGGCTCATAGTTCCAGTTACTTGGGAGGCTAAGGTGGAAGGATCACCTGAGCCCAGGAGGTCGAGGCCTTGGTGAGCCACGATTGTGTCACTGCACCCCAGCCTAGGTGATAGAGTGAGACCGCAACTTTAAAATTTTTTTTTCTTTATTTTTTTGAGTTGGAGTCTCACTCTGTCGCCCAGACTGGAGTGCAGTGGCCGCTCCCGGCCACCGCAGCCTCGACCTGCTGGGCTCCGGCGATCCTTCCGCCTCAGCCTTCCGAGTAGCCGGAATTACAGGCACGTGCCACCACGCCCAGCTAATTTTTGATTTATTGTAGAGATGAGGTCTCGCCAAGTTGCCCAGGCAGGTCTCGAACCCACGGGCTCACGCAATCCACTCACCTCAGCCTCCCATAGGCGCAGGATTACAGACTGAGCCACCGAGCCCGGCTTATACGACTCATTTTAAAGGTTCTAGTTTCATCTGTGGATTTCAAGGCCACATACACACCAGCTAACCCACAATCATTCTTCTCAAATCCAGGAGGCTGTCTCCATTCACCTGGAAAATATTTACTTCACCCTAAGTTATCAGACACTAGGCTAGCGGCTGGGGACGTGAAACTGTGAAGAACATAGGCTTGCCCAAGACCTAGAACTGAAGGGAGCCTGACAGGGGCCTGCAGGGTGGCATAACACTGGAAACCAGGGATGAATGGCTCAGCAAAAGAGAAAAACTGCAGGGGTGGAGGCGGGCAGCGGGCAACTCGACCCCCTCCTCCATCCCTGCCGTTTACATGCCAAGCTGGCCAACAGACTCGCTTCCCCGCCTCAGTTTCCCGCAGCCTAGCTCTCTCTGGCCTCTATGGCACGTGGCCTGTGGTTCGTTTACCATTTGCAGTTAAACACTCAGAAGTTATTCAAAGAAGGCCGGACTCGGCGCCTCACGCCTGTAATCCCAGCACTTTGGGAGGCCGAGGCGGGAGGATCCCTTGAGCCCCGGAGCTCGAGACAAGCCTGAGCCACAGAGCGACACCTCGTCGCGATGCACTTAGAAAGAGGGAAAAAGTTACTGAAGAGAGTGAAGCGAGCATTTCTGACGCCGAAGTGCTTAGCCCTTTCCCTGCATCCCGTCTGGCTGGCCGTGGGATGCAAGTTCCCCCCGGCAGGCCGCCCGAGCCATCCCCCTCTCAGCTCCGTAACGACGCCTCGCTTAAGCACCGCACACCGGGGACGCGGGCCACACTCGTCGCCCGTCTGGGCACTCGCGGCCCTG
>NW_007062411.1:0-601 GCF_000164805.1 Carlito syrichta
AGGGGTGGCTTGCCTTGAGAGCGGGAGGGAGGAGGGAGGTAAGGAGGATTAGGGGTGAAAGTTGAGCCATTGAGATAAGGAAGGAAAGTTGAGCTATTGAGATAAGGAAGATGGGCGTTTATGGGCAGCAATGAGAAAGGAGGATGAATAGGAGTAGTAGGAAAAAGGGTATGATTATTATTAAAGGAATGATCAGATTGAGGGCTATTATATGGAAATCTGGTTATGTGGAGTTTTCTTGGATGGAGGGCAAAGAGGGGGAACGACTGACGTGGGCTATTCGAAGTTTGAGAGGATGACCCGGTACTGTGGAACAAGAAAGGCTCGGCGTTTCTGTGGAGGGAAGGAGAAGAGGAGATATTTTAGCTGGCTTGAGGCGGGAAATGTGGATCCAGGGGGTGAGCTGTCCTTTGTCTATGAGCAGCTTGGCTGCTGTGGGAGTGGAGAGAATTATTTGGAAGGGTCCGGTTCATTTGGGTTGTAAGTGAGCTTTGGCTTCTGTGTCTGAGAGGTAGACCCATTGTCCCGGGGTGAGAGGCTATGAACTTGGTGTGCCTGTGGGGGTGGGCAGAAGGAGGTCTTGATACTGCCAGATGTTGGA
>NW_007062412.1:0-622 GCF_000164805.1 Carlito syrichta
GCACCAGGATTTCATCTGAAGCTAGTAGAAAGCAAGAGCATGTGAATATTTATCACAAATTATGTTTTATTATTTACTTTCATATGCATCATCTTATTTGATTTTATTGACACTATAGTGGAGTCAGTAGGGAAGATATTACCATCATACTAATTTTGTGGATTAAGACACTGAAATTCAATAGGCCCGGTGCCCTGCCTATGGCCTCACAGAGAGCATTAGAGGATTCAGTACGAGAGCCTTCCCAGTAGAACTCTAGCATAGCTTGGCCTGTGGAATAAAAGTCATTTGGCAACCAGGACCCTTTCCTGTGTTTCTTGTATTCCCCCACATGTTTTCACTGACATTCCTTTTCTGTTTGTTTGTTTGTTTGTTTGTTTTCTGTAGAGACAAGGTCTCACTATGTTGCTCAGGCTGGTCTCAAACTCCTGGGCTCCAACAATCCTTCCACCTCAGCCTCCCAAAGTGCTGGGAGTACAGGTGTGAGCCACCATGCCCAGCTGACATTCCTGTTTTTGACCCCAGCTTCCCAAGAGGTATCATCTTTCCTTGGAAGGGTACAGTGCCTGATGTCTTCTCTCAGTGCTAACTTCTCATGCTGGGTCATAACTTCTTCCCCGTT
>NW_007062413.1:0-637 GCF_000164805.1 Carlito syrichta
TGCCTCCTGACCTCTCTCTGAACTCAGACTCATATATCCGCTGAAACGTCTCCTCGGGGCACCTCCAAACTAAAATGCAATTCCCCTCCATTTTCCCCATCAAGGCTTTTCCTGCCTGCATTATGTGTGATAGACCCCCTATCCCATTCGTAGCATTAATAGCATTTATTTATTTCTTAATTTGCAATCTGTCCCCTCTACTTGAATATGAGTGTCATGGTGTTGGGAACTTTCTGTGGGTTGTTTTTTTTTTTTGCACTGCCACCTTCCTCACACCAAGCCTAGAACCTGGTGGAGAGAAATAGTAATTAGTAATTAAATATTAGTGGAGAGCCAGGCTCTGTTCTGAATACTTATACGTGCATTGACCATACTTGTCTCCTGTACCCGCTGTAACAATAGACTTCCAACTTAGTGGCTTAAAGCAATATGTACTTATCATCTTATAGTTCTGGTGGTCAGAAATTCAAAATGGGGCTTATTGGACTAAAATCAGTGTCGGCTGGGTTGTGTGCATGCTAGAGGCTTTAGGGGTGAATCTGTTCCTTGTTTTGTCCAGCTTCAAGACGTGTGCTGAATTCCTGGACGTGTGGCCCCTTTCTCACTCTTAAAAGAAAACCTGCGATAACATTGGGCC
>NW_007062414.1:0-441 GCF_000164805.1 Carlito syrichta
CCCGATAGTGTTAACTGTGTGGGCATTCTGTGGATTTTCAGCCAGTCCCTTCTTGTGGATCTTGACTCCTTCCATGTTGGGGCTCTTATGAATCAAGCCGCCATGATGCATGTTCTTATGAGTCTTTCTGTGGCCATATGTGTTCGTGTCTCCTGTGGAAATACGTAGAAGCGGGTAGAGGGTAAGTATAGGTTTAATCTTAGAAGAAACTGCCAGATCTTTCCTCCAAGTGGCCATTCCATTTCACACTCCCACCAGCAGGGAATGAGCGTTCCCGTTGCTTCACGTCCCAGCCAACACAGAGCGCTGTCACTCTGTGAGATTTTCGTCATCTTGGTGGGTGTGCAGTGGTAGCTCGTGACGGCTTTAATTTGCATCTGCCTGCTGACTAATGCGGTTGAGCACATTTCCATGTACTTATTGGCTATTCATGTATTTTCC
>NW_007062415.1:0-438 GCF_000164805.1 Carlito syrichta
AAAAAAAAAAAAAAAAAAATATATATATATATATATATAGACATCTTTTCATGTTATTTACAAAGAGAGTTCATGTATGTGCACTGCTTGCTCAATATGAGTGTAATTTTGTAGGAGAAATTGCTAAAAATAAGATAACTCACTCCAACAGTAGATACACTTCATCAGTTGCAGCCAAATTACCCTTCAAGAAGGCTCTACTAATTTATATTCCCACCAATGATATGTGAGAGTGTCCATATTCCACAGCCTTGCCGAAATTGAACACCATTCATTATATTAATGCCATGGCCTTTGCCCTTTCCAGGAATCAAAATTATTTTTGCACCTGTTGAGTGCCATTATTTTTTTCTTTTATGACTCTCATACGTATTCCAGTGTGACATATTAGAGATTCACAGAATGTTCTCTTGTTCTAGTAGATTTTCTTACTATGAT
>NW_007062416.1:0-478 GCF_000164805.1 Carlito syrichta
GCAGCAATAAATATGCATGTGCAGGTTTCTTTTTAGTAGTGATTTATGTTCCTTTGAGTACATTCCCAGGAGAAGGATTGCTGGATTATATGGAATTTTTGGTTCTTTTAGGAATTGCCACACTGTTTTCCAAAGAGGTTAAACTAGCTTGCATTCCACCAACAGTGTAGAACCATTCCCTTTTCTCTGCGGCCATGCCAGCAACTGTTGTTCTTTAACTTTTAAAAAATTATTATCAATATTTTTTGTTTTGATATTATGGGGTACAGTTAAGGGTTAGGTACACAGATATACTTCATTCAGGCCCCCTTGTTTATAACATGTGTCTCCCTGTCCCCAGAGAGATGTTTACTACCATTAGTCCCATCCCTCCCCCATGGTTTCCCACCACTATCAGTCATTTTCTTATGGTAGTGCGTTGGATGATCAAGGTCCACTATATGAGTGAGAATATGTGACACTCAGATCTTTGTTTCTG
>NW_007062417.1:0-439 GCF_000164805.1 Carlito syrichta
TGGCTAGCCAGATAGATAGCTAGATTTGTCAGATAGTTAAGACAGCATGCTAGCTATTTATGTCAGCAAGTTAGCAAGTTAGCAAGTTAGATCACCTGGCTAACCAGCAACCTAGTTGAGTAGCTAGCTAGTTAAGTCAAATAGCTGGTCAGCTGGCTAGCTAGATAAATCACCTGGTTAAGGTCATTCGCTAGCTGGCTGGATAGCTTGGGAGCCAGGTAGTTAATTCAGATGGCAAGCTGGCGGTGTACGTAGGTAACTGGCTAGTTAAGTCAGCTGGCTATCTAGTTTAGTCAGCTAGTTCAGTCAAGCTAGGTAGCTTGCTAGTTAAGTCAGCTGGCAAAGGCAACTGGCTAGCTAGTTAAGTCACCTAGTTAACTCAGCTGCCTAGCCAGTTGGCTAGCTATGTAGCAAGGAAATTAATTGAGCTGGCTAACAA
>NW_007062418.1:0-439 GCF_000164805.1 Carlito syrichta
TAGCAACTTGAATAATTAACTTGCTTGATTATACAACTGCTTCCTGTACTGTCCCCAAGGCGCCGATTTCTCCCGTAAGTTAAACCAGTATCTCTCCTGCTGGACCTCCTGGTGACTTCTTTGGAATAGGTAAACATTACATGCAAGTCCTCTCAGATTCAGGGCTGCTATGTTACAGTTATAAACAATTTTAGGGAAGTAGAAGTTACAAAAAACATAAATCAATATATATGAGATTTTCAATGGTTTGGCCCAGGAAGACAGAACTTTTCCAAGAGGAGATTTTTAGGTTATAGGTAGATGTAAGGATTTCTTGATGGACAATTTGTAGTTCCTACCTAAGCAATTTTGCCTCGGGCCTGAACATTCAAAGCCATGCTTTTCCTTTTTTTTTTTTGAGTTGGAGTCTCACTCAGTCGCCCAGACTGGAGTGCAGTGG
>NW_007062419.1:0-470 GCF_000164805.1 Carlito syrichta
ATTTATTGTAGAGATGAAGTCTCGCCAAGTTGTCCAGGCGGGTCTCGAACCCGCGGGCTCAGGCAATCCACTCATCTCGGCCTCCCAAAGGCACGGGATTGCAGGCTGAGCCACCGAGCCCGGGTGTTACTGTTGTTTTTAACAGTGATCAGGAACGCATGTCTGCCTTTGGACTTGAACAAGGTCAAGGACTCACCCTCCCCCTTCTGCCCTGGAAGAGGCCTTCCCCCCGCCCCCTCCCTTTTACCCCTTTTACCCCTCTCTCCTGTACATGCCCCGACCTCCACTGCAGAAAAGAGCTGGGGAAGGCAGGGAGAGGACACAGGTTCCTCGGGTCCCTGGTTGGGGTTCAGGTCTGTTTTCCCACAGAGGAAGGTAGCACGGCACACTGAGGCTAACAAGGTGCTCGATCACTGGGACCTGCTCAAGGTGGCAGGACAGTGCTCTGGGCAGTGAGTGTGTCGTCCCAC
>NW_007062420.1:0-517 GCF_000164805.1 Carlito syrichta
AAAATGGAAAGGGCAGGAATGGTGGGGAATGGAATGATTGGAACTTAATGGAGAAGAATGGAATGGAATCAGGAGGAATGGAATGAGGTAGAATGGCATGAAATGGAAAGGAGAAGAAAGGAATAGAGAGGAATGGAATAGAAAAGAAAGGAAAGTTGACGAAAGGAATTGAATGGATTATAGTGGAGGGGAATGTAATGGACAGAAATAGAATGGGGAGAATAGGAATAGAACAGAATCAAATGGAAAGCAATGGAGAGGAATGGTATGGAATGTAATGACTGCAAATGGAATGGAATGGAGATGAATAAAATGGAAGAGTAATTGAATGGAGAGGAATAGAAGGGAAAGAAATAGAATACAGAGGAATGGAGTAAAAAGAAAAAGATTGGAATGGAAAGGAGAAGAAAGGAATGGAAAGGAAAGTAGTGGAATGGAATGAAATGGGAGGATTGGAATGGAGAGGAATGGAATGGAGTAAAATGGAATGAAGTAGAATGGAATGGAATGAAGAGGG
>NW_007062421.1:0-458 GCF_000164805.1 Carlito syrichta
ATCCTCTGCATTCCATACTTCTCCATTCTTCTCCATTCCATTTCAATCCATTCCATTCCATTCTACTCCATTCCTCTTTATTCCTTTCTATTCCTCTCCATTCCATTGCTTCCATTCCAACATTCCAATCGTCTCCATTCCATTGCATTCCACTCCATTCCATTTCATTCCTCTCCATTCCTTTCCATTCCCTTCCATTATATTAAATGCCATTCCATTCCTATTGATTCCATTTCATTCCATTCCTTTCCCTTCCTTTCCATTATACACTTCTCCATTTCATTTCATACCATTCCACTCCATTCCATTCCATTCTTCTTCATTCCACTCCATTCCTCTCTTTCTACTGCATTCCACGCAATTCCATTTCTTTCCTCTCCACTCCATTCCAATTCCCTCCATTTCTTTCCATTCCTCTCCCTTCCATTCCATTCAATTCCATTCCTCTCCATTCCTTT
>NW_007062422.1:0-436 GCF_000164805.1 Carlito syrichta
AGAATGTTCTGGAGCTCTGGGGGCAGCAGGCTAGCTGGATAGGGCAGAGACAAGAAGGCATCTGAGAGGAACTGGGATATATGGGAACAAAAAGGAATACTAAAGGCTCAATCTAGCTGCTTTCTGGTCCTGTTCAAGGTCAACCCTGCCTGAAGTCCCTAAAGCATTCTGGAGCTAAATAGTCTCATCTCAGTCCATAAATTAAGAATGAAAGTGGATTCTCCTAGTGTGCTAGCCGTTGGCCTGTTCCTGTCCCTTAGGGACCCCTGAGGCCAGACTCCTTGAATCTGCCTTGAATGCACCCCATGCCTTTGCAGATTTCCAGAGCCGCCCTCACTCACAGCTACTCGGTCTGAGAGGAAGGTCAGACTCAGAGTTATGGCCCTGTCTGGAGTGTCACTGGGGTGAGCTCAGCCATAGTCAACTTTTCTAAGAA
>NW_007062423.1:0-798 GCF_000164805.1 Carlito syrichta
GTTCGAAACAGTTTTTGTATTTGTTCATTTTGATATCTTTTAGTGCTTGTGCCGTTTTCTCTTTCACCTCTTCCACATTGGCAAAACATTTCCCTTTGAGAAGTTTTTTCATCTGGGGAAACAAAAAATAAAGTCACTCGGGGTGAGATCGGGTGCCATTTTGGGTCAAAAATAGCTGAGCACAGTGTGGGCAGGTACATAGTCATGGTGGAAGAATCACTCACCTGTTTGCCATAACTTGGGATGTTTCTTTCACAAATCTTGACAAAACTTTTTCAAAACTTCCAGATAAAAACTTTGGTTGACTAATTGATCCAGAGGAACAAATTTCGAGTATACTACAAGGGACCCACCCTCCAAAAGATAATTCTGGGTTTTTTTTTTTTTTTTGGTTCTCCCGCGTCAGAATGTGAGATATTGTACTTGTGTTAAATAACTGGAATACAAAAAAACAGATTTTTTTTTGGAGGGCAGACCCCTTGGAGTATAGGCTTCCTTTGCTAAGTAAGGATTCTAGGAAACCATCAGCATCAGTGTACAAGCTAGCACTGTTGAGAGAGGCTGTGTTTAGCTTCAGTGAAATTTTTTCTTTCAGTACAATTTTTTAAGGAGATTCTTTCATTGCATTTGCCCGCTTTCCTGATGGGTGATTTTGAAGTGATCTTGAGTGCACCTGCCCACACGGTACTGAGCATTCAGCAGTTTTTGACCCCAAACAGCATGATCCCCATGCCCCACCCCCCCACTCACCCTATCTTAGCCCAAGTGACTTTTTTGTTGACCCAGATGAAAAAAATC
>NW_007062424.1:0-435 GCF_000164805.1 Carlito syrichta
ACTCCAGCCTGGGTGACAGAGTGAGACTCCAACTCAAAAAAAAGAAAGAAAGAAAGAAAGAAAACATGAAAACAATTAAGTACCATTAAAATGCCAGTGCTTGTGATGGTCCATAAAGCGATCCTCTCCTTCATTGCTGTCATCTCCTTCCTGTTGTTGCCTTATTGCACCATCCTTGAAGCCATAGTTTCGCATATTCTGTCCTTCAGCAGATCAGCAAGTGTTGGCTGCATTTTGAAGTATGTACAGCCTCTGAACGTTGCCAGTGTTCCTATGCTGGTCCAGTTCCCCAGCCTTCTTGCCTGGCTTATTGCAGTGGCCCCTAACTTTTTCCTCTGCTTCTTACCCTGCTACTGTACAGTCTCTGAACAGAGCAGCCGAAATTACCAACTTAAAATATGTCTGATCAGGTCATTTTTCTGCTCAGTAGCCACC
>NW_007062425.1:0-434 GCF_000164805.1 Carlito syrichta
ACAGCAGGCTAGAGAGCTGACAACTATCTAGCAACTTAGCTATACAGTTGTCTAGCAAGTTGACTTAAATAGGTCGCTCATGTAGCTATCCAGCTGGCTAGCATGCTGACCTAACTTCCTAGCAACCTAGCTAGACAGATGGATAACCAGCTGAGTTAACTAGCTAGCTATGTAGCCCGTTGGCTTGCAAGTTGACTTAACTACCTGACTACGTACTTAATCAGCTTGCTAGTGAGCTGACTTAACTAGGTTACTTAACTAGATAGCTAACTGGCTAGCCAGATGATTAAATAGATAGCTACCCAGCTAGGCAGCCGTCTAGCCTGCTGATTATTCTCAATAACTTAACACGCTAGAAAGCTGACTAAAAGGGCTTACTTAAACAGCTAGCTACCTAGCTAGCCAGCTGCCTTAACTAGCTGACTTACCTAGCT
>NW_007062426.1:0-459 GCF_000164805.1 Carlito syrichta
TGAGGCGGAAGGATCGCCGGAGCCCAGCGGGTCGCGGCTGCGGTGGCCGGGAGCGGCCACGGCCCTCCAGTCTGGGCGACTGAGTGAGACCCCAACTCAGAAAATAAAAAATAAAAAAAATAAACCCATCACAAAAAGGCAAATACTGCCTAATTCCCTTATCCGAAGAACCTAACTAGAAACATTCATGGAAATATGAAGAATAGTGGCTACCATGGGCTGGGGTGAGGAGGAAATGGGGAGTTGTTTAACCGGCACAGAGCTTCAGCTTTACAAGATGAAAAAGTTCTGAAGATCGGTTATGCAACAATGTGATAATGCTTAACACTACGACACTGTACACTTAGAAATGGTTAAGCTGGTAAATTTTAGATTACATGTTTTTGTTTGTTTGTTTTTTGAGGTGGAGTCTCACTCTGTCGCCCAGACTGGAGTGCAGTGGCTGCTCCCAGCCACCGC
>NW_007062427.1:0-433 GCF_000164805.1 Carlito syrichta
AAATTTACTGGCAACTAATTACTGACTGGAGGAGTTGTCTTTGCTATTACTACACAGATATATGAAATAAAATTGCAATGATTAAAGTTTGTTTGAAATGAATAAAGAATGTTTTCTGTAATTACCCTTCTATGAATTAAAGTTATCACAGTTACCCACAGGCTAGTACTTTCCCATACTTAGATTTCTACTGTATCCTTATTGAAATGGTCTTAAAAATGAATTTCCCATTCAAAAATCAAACAGAAAGGGAAAAATCTACACTGATTTCAAAAGTATAGCTGCCTTCATCTGAAAACAACTTCAACTGAAATTTTCTCTTTTTTTTTGAGTTGGAGTCTCACTTCATTGCCCATACTGGAGTGCAGTGGCACGTTTCCAGCCACCGCAGCCTTGATCTGCTGGGCTCCGGCGATCCTTCTGCCTCAGCCTT
>NW_007062428.1:0-457 GCF_000164805.1 Carlito syrichta
GACAACTTGGTGAGACCTCGTCTCTGCAATAAATCAAAAAATTAGCAGAGCGTGGTAGCGTGGGTAGTTCCAGCTACTTGGAAGACTGAGGCAGAAGACTCACCAGAGCCCAGCAGTTCGATCTTGGGATGGCAGTGAGTGTGCCACTGCACTCCAGCCTGGGCGAAGGAGTGAGACTCCAACTCAAAAAAAATTATTAAAAATAAAAGCAAAACAAATATATTACAGAAAACAACTCAGTGGTTCAGTGGCAGCATGGATGGGTTCAGTGGTTGTGGTTGTGGTTGACAGCCAATGGAGGAGCACAGGTAGACTTTTGGTGCTGATGAACTTGTTCTGTATCTTGAATGAGGCAATGGTTATATGACTGCATACATGTGTCATATCTTATCAAGCTGTATATAGGTGCATTTTATTATTCATAAGTTACATAGAAATATGTTTGATTTATGTAAAA
>NW_007062429.1:0-909 GCF_000164805.1 Carlito syrichta
AGCTAGATAAGTCATCTAGCTAGCTACAGAGCTAGCTAGGTTTCTAGCTAGTTATTTCAGTTAGTAAAATCAGCTGGCTAGCTAGTTAGCTAGCTTGTTCAGTCCTCTAGTTTAATCAGCTGGCTAGCAAGTTAGGTCACCTAGTTAAGTCAGCTTTTTAGCCAGCTGGATAACGTTATCTAGATAGTTAAGTCAGCTGACAAGCGTGCAGTTTATGTATGTAGCTAACTAGTTAAGTCAGCTGACTAGACACCTCATTAGCTAGTAATGTACGCTAATTAATTCAGCTGGCTAGCCAGCTGGCTAACGAGTTCAGTTACCTAGTTGAGTCACCTGGCTAGCCAGCTGTCTAGCTCGTTAATTCTGCTAGTTAATCCAAGTGGCTAGCAATGTGGCTAGCTAGGTAGCTAGCTAGTAAAGCCGGCTGGCTAGCCTGCTGGCTAGATAGATAAGTCACCTAGTTAAGTGACCTGACTAGCCCTCTGGATAGCTAGGTAGCTTGATATTTATTCAGCTGGCTAGATAGGTGGTTATCTAGATATGTCAACTAGTTAATTCAACTGGATAGCAAGATGGCTAGCTATGTAGCAAGCTAGTTAATTCAACTGGCTAGAAAGCAGGCCAGCTAGTAAATCCAGCTAGTTATGACAGGTAGTGACGTAGTTAAGTCAGTTTGCTAGCCAGCTGGCTAGCTAATTAAGTCAGTTATTTAACTCAGCTGGCTATCCAGGTGACTGGAGAGGTAGAGAGTTAGTTATGTCAGCTGGCTAGCCTGCTGGATTACTAGTTAATTCAGTTAGTGAATTACTAGTTAATTCAGCTAGTGCATTACTAGTTAATTCAATCCATGGCTGCCCAGCTGCCTAGCTTGTTAATCAACTTGTTAAGTCAGCTGGCAAACCAGTAACA
>NW_007062430.1:0-478 GCF_000164805.1 Carlito syrichta
AACTAACAAGCTGGCTAACCATCTGACTTAAGTAGCTCTCTACCTCTCTAGCCACCTGGAGAGCAAGTGACTTAACTAGCTGACTTAATTAACTTGCCAACTGGCTAGGCAACAAACTTAACGATGTCACGACCTAGATAGAGAGCTGGTGAGACACCTGACTTAACTAGCTGTCTTAACTAGCTGTCTTGCTAACTAGCCAGCTGAATTAACGTGCTTACGTCATAGCTAGTCAACTGGCTATCCAGATGAATTGACTAGGTGACTTTTCTAGCTAACCAGCTGAGTATCCTGCTGACTTAACTAGCAAGCTACCTAGCTAGACAACTGGCTAGTTAGCTGACTTAACTAGGTGACTTAACTAGCTAGCTAGCTGACTAGACAACTGACATAACTAGCTAACTACCTAGCTAGTCAGCTGGATAGCCAGATGACTTAATTGCCTAGCTATATCGCTAGTCAACAGGCTAGCCAGCTG
>NW_007062431.1:0-507 GCF_000164805.1 Carlito syrichta
TTTATGTCAGCTGGATAGCCAGCTAGCCAGTCAACTAGCTAGTCAGCTAGTTAAGTCAGCTATCTAGTCAGTTAGCTAGTTAAGTCAGCTAGCAAGTCAGCTATCTATTCAGCTACCTAGTTAAATCAGCTAGCTAGGTAGGTTGCTAGTCAGCTAGCTAGTTAAGTAAGCTAGCAAGTAAGCTAAGTATTTAGCAAGATAGTTAAGTCAGCTAGCCAGCTTACTACCCAGTTAACAAGCTGATGAAGTCAGCTAGTTAGATAGCTAGATAGCTTGTTTGCTAGCTAGTTATTTCAGCTAGATGACCAGCTAGTTAGTCAGCTAGCTAGTTAAGTCAGTCAGCAAATCAGCTGGTTACTTGACTAACTAGTCAGCTAGCAGCTCAGCTAGCTGGTCAGCTAACTAGTGGGATCATTCGCTTTCTATCAGGTCAGCTAACTAGTCGGCTCACTCATCTGCCATTGGTCAGCAAACTAGTCAGCTTGCTCACCAGGCAACAGGTCAACT
>NW_007062432.1:0-533 GCF_000164805.1 Carlito syrichta
TGGAATGGAAAAGAATGGAATGGAAAGAACACGAATGGAACGGAATCCAGAAGAGTAGAAAGCAATGGAGACAAATGGAATGTAATGAAGAGGAATGGAATGGAGAACAGTGAAATGGAAGGGAAAGCAATGGAGAGCAATGGAATGCAATGGAATGGAGAGATATGGAATGGAAAGAAGAGGAATGGTGAGGATTGGAACTGAATGGAATAGAACAGAGTGCAAAGGAAGGAAATTAAAAGGACAGAAAGCAGAGGAATGGAATGAATTGGAACTTAATGGAGAAGAACGGTACGGAGAGTAGTGATATGGAATCAGGAGGAATGGAATGAAGTAGATTGGCATGGAACGGAAATGAATGGAAAGGAGAGGAATGGAAAAGAGAGGAATGGAATAGAAAATAAAGGAAAGTTGGTGTAATAGAATGGAATGTAGAGTACACGAATGGAATGTACAGAAATGGAATGGGGAGTAAAGGAATAGAGCAGAATGGAATGGAAAAGAATGGAGAGGAATGGCATTGAATGGAATGG
>NW_007062433.1:0-465 GCF_000164805.1 Carlito syrichta
AGCTAGGTAGTAAGCTAATTAAGTCAGCTGGCTTGCCAACTGGATAGCTAGTTGAGTCAGATAGTTATTCTGCTGGCTTCTCAGCTGTCTAGCTAGGTAGCTAGCTAGTTTAGTCAGCTGACTAGCCAGCTGGTTAGATGGTTAAGTCATCTAGTTAATTCAGCTGGCCAGCCACCTTCCTAGCTAGTTAAATCAGCTAGTTAAGTCAACTGGCCAGCAAGTTGGCTAACTAGATTGCTAGCTAGATAAGTCAGCTAGTAATGTCAGCTGGCTAGCTAGGTAGCCAGCTAGTTAAGTCAGTTAGTTAAGTCAGTTGTCAACTGGCCAGCAAGTTGGCTAGCTAGATTGCTAGCTAGATAAGTCAGCTAGTAGTCAGCTGGCTACCTGGGTAGCTAGCTAGTTAAGTCAGTTAGTTAAGTCAGTGGGCTACTGAGTTATGTCAATTAGTTTAGTCAGCTGGCTAGC
>NW_007062434.1:0-1175 GCF_000164805.1 Carlito syrichta
TCACTAGCTGAGTTAACTAGTTAGCTAACTAGTTAGCTATCTGACTTAGCTAGCTGACTTACATAGTTGGCTAACAAGTTAGCTAGCTGATTTAGTTGACTTAACTACATGGTTATCGAGTTAGCTAGCTGACTTAACTAGCTGGCTAACAAGTTAGCTAGTAAAATTACATAGTTGGCTAATGAGTTAGTTAGCTGAATTAGCTAGTTGGCTAACGAATTAGCTGTCAGACTTATCTAGTTGGCTGAGCCAACTAGATATCGAGATATCAACTGGTTATCGAGTTAGCTAGCTGACTTAACTACCTGACTTAATCAGCTAGCCAGCTGTATAGGCTGCTGAATAAACTAGTTAGTTACCTAGCTAGTTGTCTGGGTAGCCAGTTGAATTAGCTAGCTGATTTAACCAGCTAGCCAGCTGGCTAGCAGATAATTTAACTTGCTAGCTACATAGCTAGCCAGTTGGCTAGCCACTTGATTTATCTAGGTGACTTAACAGCTAGTCAGCTGGCTAGCCACCTGACTCAACTAACTGACTTAACTAGTTAGTCAGCTTAACAGCCAGCTGACTTATCTAGCTGACATCACTAGGTAGTAAGGTGGCTATTCAGCTGACTTAAATAGCTAGCTACCTACCTAGCCAGTTGACTAGTCAGCTGATTTAATTAGATGACTTAACCAGCTAGGCATGTGGATAACAAGAAACTTATCTAGTTAGCTACCTACCTAGCAAGGTGACAAGCCTGTTGAATTAAGTAGTTGACATAACAAGCCAGCCAGCTTGCTAGCCAGCTGACTTAACTAGCAAGCCAGTTGGAAAGCCAGCTGACTTAAATAGCTGATTTAAGCAGCTAGCCAGCTGGCTAGCCAGCTGAATTAACTAGCTGACTTAACTAGTTGGCCAGCTGGACAGCCAGCCGATTTAACTAACTGCCATAACGAGTTAAACACCTGGCTATCCAGCTGACTTCACTAGCTAGTTACATAGCTAGCAGGCTGGGTAGCCATCTGACATAAATAGCTGACTTAACCAGCTAGCCAGCTGGCTAGCCAATTGACTTAAGTGCTGACTTAACCAGCTAGCCAGCTGGTTAGCCAGTTGGCTCTACTAGCTTACTTTTCTAGTTAGCCAGCTGCATAGCCAGCTGACTTAACCACCTGACATCACTAGCTAGC
>NW_007062435.1:0-538 GCF_000164805.1 Carlito syrichta
AAATGGCAATTATCAAAAAGACAAAAAATAATAAATGAGAATGTGAAAAAAAAGGGAAACTTTGGACACTGTTGGTGAGAATGGAAATTGGTGCAGCGATTATGAAAAACAGTATAAGGGGTCTTCAAAAAATTGAAAACATATGATTCAGCAATCCCACTTCTGGAGATTGTGTGTGTGTGTGTGTGTGTGTGTGTGTGCATGTGTACACACACACAAAGATAATTAAATCAGAATTATTTTATTTTATTTTTTGAGTCGGAGTCTCACTTTGTCACCCAGACTGAAGTGCAGTGGCACACTCACGACCACTCTAGCCTTGACCTGCTGGGTTCAGGTGATCCTTCTGCCTCAGCCTCCCAAGTAGCTGGAACTACAGACATGCACCACCATGCCTGGCTAGTTTTTTTGTTTTTGTTTTGTTTTGTTTGTAGAGACAACGTCTCGCCAAGTTCCCCAGGATGGTCTCAAACCTCTGGGCTCAGGCAATTCTCTTGCCTCCACCTCTCAAAGTGCTGGGATTACAGGCATGAGCCAC
>NW_007062436.1:0-546 GCF_000164805.1 Carlito syrichta
AGAAATAACAGTAAAAATTTTTCCAAATTCGGTGAAAACTATACATTTACAGATCCAAGTGGCTTAACCAACCCAAGGAGAAGAAACACAAAAATAAAACAATGACATGAAATGATTAAATTGAAAAATTTAAAACTTGACAGTGAGTGACACATTGTTTCAGAGGAACAGATATAAGAACCAGAGCACACTTTTAATCAGAAAACATGCAGGCATGTTTAATATTTAATATTAATATTTAATATTTAATATTTAATTTTTAGATATTTAACTGTTTGGAGCAAAAGTGTCGGCAATGATAATTTATGTGACAGTATAATGTAGAATATTCACAAAAAAGACAAGAGGAGAATAGAAGTTTACTTTTGTAAATGTCTTAGACTATGAAATGGCACAATAGTATTTGAAAATTGACTGTAATAAAGTAAAATAAAACTTAGAGTTATCTCTAAAACCAAATAATAAAAGGTTAGAGCCAATACATCAAATAGCAGAGATTAAAGTGGAATAAATGTCACTCAATCCTAAAGAAGGCAGGAAAAGAGG
>NW_007062437.1:0-467 GCF_000164805.1 Carlito syrichta
CGAGACCAGCCTGGGCACCTTGGCAAGATCTTGTCTCTACAATAAATCAAAAAATTAGACAGATGTGGTGGTATGCACCTGTAGTTCCAGATATTTAAAAGGCTGAAGTGGAAGGATCACCTGAGCCCAGCAGGTCAAGGCTGTGGTGGCCGTGAGATTGCCACTGCACTCCAACCTGGGTGACAAAGTGAGACTCCGATTCAAAAAAAAAAAAGAACCCAATGCATATTTTGTAATGAGTGTTACTTAAGAAGTAAATCTCTTCTTACATTTGAGGAAAAGTACAAATATTATTTTACCTTTTAACTAACTAAATTTTGCCAAACTTGTATGTCAAATTCTATTTTTAACTAATGCAGTAGATAAGTAGTATGATAATGAAGTCAGCAGACAGGCCTTCAAGTTCATTTTTTTTTTTGAGTTGGAGTCTCACTCTGTCGCCCAGACTGGAGTGTAGTGGCACGCTC
>NW_007062438.1:0-426 GCF_000164805.1 Carlito syrichta
CACCACCGTGCCCAGCTAATTTTATTTTTATTTTTGTAGAGAAGAGGTCGTGCTGTGTTACCTAGGCTTGCCTCAAAATCCTGAGCTCCAGAATCATCCTGCCTCAGCTTCCCAAAGTGCTGGACTTACCATCACCATGCCCAGCTCCAATTTTACTTTATACTTGAATTTGGTTGAACCCCCTTCAGTTTTCACAGCAAGACCTACCTGCCCTGGAGGGGTGCAGCTGCATGCCCTCCTGCCCGAGAGGAACTCCTCTTCCACTTGTCCACAGAGTACAGTATCCCCCTCAGAGCGTATCCCCCACAGTATCCCCCACTTTAGCCTCTTCTGTGAGGCCTCCTCTGCTCTTCCTTGCACCCTGGTCCCTGTTCTCTGCACCTGTCTACACCAGAGTCATCACCTCCCTACCCTGCCATGCTGGGG
>NW_007062439.1:0-425 GCF_000164805.1 Carlito syrichta
AAGCCAGTAGCCAGTGGTATAATCTGCTGTCTCAACTAGCTGACTTAACTAGTTAGCCAAATGGCTAGCTAGCTCACTTAACTAGCTCTCTACCTAGCTAGTCACCTGGCTAGCCAGCTGACTTAACTACATGACTTAATTAGCTAGACTGCTGGCTAGTGAAATGACTTAACTAGCTTGCTACCTAGCTAACCTGTTGGCAGGCCAACTGAATTATCTAGCAGACTTAACTAGCTGGTATGCTTGCTAGTCAGCTCAATTAACTATGTTGCTACACAGCTGACAACTGGCTAGCCAGATGAATAAACCAGGTGACTTAACTAGCTAGCCAGCTGGCTAACCAGCTGACTTAACTAACAAGCTAACAAGCTAGCCAGCTGGCTAGCCACCTGACATAACTAGGTGACTTAATTAGCTAGCCAGCT
>NW_007062440.1:0-855 GCF_000164805.1 Carlito syrichta
AGAGATGCCAGATTTTTTATTTTGGAGGGAGTATTGGGGCTTGAAGAAATTAAACTTAATTTTCTTTTTAAAATTATGTTTATGAGATCGGTTTTAACCCAATTTTCCATTAGCTTATTAATTAGTCATCTTATACTAGTACTGCAGAGATCCAATTGCCCTTATTACCACCCTTTCTTCAATAATCTTTGGATTTTGTGCTTGATTTCCTGGGTTCACACCCCCCAAACAGTAAGGTTAAGGGCTGCAGGAGTGACATAATGCAGGGCATTTTATTTGATGTTAGAAATTTTTACATAGTTGAGTCATCTACATTTAGTTGTTTTACTTTAGAGACTTGGATGTTTATTTTGGTGAACCATAAATTACATGCTGATCAGATTATTCCTATCAGGTTTTGTTTTAAATATTTTTAGGGTGAATATAAAGTATCTTTTCCTTCTGTGCTAGCTAAGTACCACTACAGATAAATGGCCACTTCATCAATTCTACTGAAAGTCTTGGTAGTTAATGTGATTTCTTCACTCTGACTGTTCAGAGTTCACATATTAATATATTCTGGCTCTGTGTATATCCTCAGAATTGTTCAAAGTTCCCATTAATGGTTCTTTCCTCAATGATTGTTCATTGATCCTATATATTTGCAGCTTATTATGCATATTACTATTCATCCAGAAACTAAATGGGACCATTCTGTATATTTCTGGAAAGTGTTCTCTGTGTAGCTCCTCCTCTCTGCTATTTTGCTTTCCAAGTTCTAACTTTGTCAACATCCCCAGATATACACTTTGTCTATTACCTTAAAAAGACATTTATGCACTTTCTCACCTTCCTCCTTCCCTGCAATTTAGATCA
>NW_007062441.1:0-423 GCF_000164805.1 Carlito syrichta
AGGAATGGAATCGGGCGGAATGGAATGGAGAGAAAAGGACTGGAGAGTAATGGAGGGAAATCGAATGGAGAGGATGGAATGGAATGGAGTAGTATGGATTGGAATGGAATGGAATGGAATGGAATGGAATGGAATGGAATGGAACGGAGAGGAATGGATTGTTATGCAATGGAATGGAATGGATTGGAGGACAATGGAATGGAATGAAAATGAATGGAATGGAATGGAGAGAAATGGAATGGAATGGAAAGGAATGGAATGGAGAGGAATGGCATGGAACTGAATGTAGCGGAATGGAATGGAATGTAATTGAAAGGAGAGGAATGAAATGGCATGGAGACGAATGGAAGGGAAAGGAAAGGAATGGAATGGAGAGGAATGGAATGGAATGGAATAGATTGGAAAACAATACGATGGAATGGA
>NW_007062442.1:0-1273 GCF_000164805.1 Carlito syrichta
GGGGTGGCCGGGAGTGGCCACTGTACTCCAGTCTGGGTGACAGAGTGAGACTCCAACTCAAAAAAAAAAAAAAGAACTTCTTTCCACTTATTACTGCTCTAAACTTGTTTCTTAATGTGATTGAGGTAGTTATGGACAAAACCTTTACTTCCTTAATTTCTTTCCACTTACTTTGTCTTTTCAAACCAAATATGAATTGAATTTGAAAGCAGGTATTCCAGGGGTTGGTGATAAGGTCTCCTAAATAACAATAACTTTTTTTTTTGAGTTGGAGTCTCTCACTCTGTCGCCCAGGCTGGCATGCTCACAGCCACTGCAGCCTTGACCAGCTGGGCTCAGGTGATTCTTCAGCTTCAGCCTTCCAAGTAGCTGGAACTACAGGCACGCACCACCATGCCTGGCTAATTTTTTTATTTATTGTAGAGATGAGGTCTTGCCAAGTTGCCCAGGCGGGTCTCTAACCCGTGGGCTTAGGCAATCCACTCATTTCAGCCTCCCAAGGCGCGGGATTACAGGCTGAGCCATCGAGCCCGGCTGTACCAAACTTTCTTGTTGTTAATGTTTATATAACCATGGCTAGAATGACAATAATCAAATGTAAATGCTGATAATTTTAGAAGGTGTTATTTGTTGCTTTAATATTTGTTTTTCACTTCAATTTAATCATTATTTTTATAATAAGCATATATCATGTCTATAAAATAAATTAAATAATTATTTAAACAAGCACTAGATAAAACACAAATTGAGGCACAGAAAAAAAATACACTGATTTGCAGTACATAAAATCTTACTCCATAACCTTATAAGTGACAGATTTATAGACATGGTATTATTATGCAGGGCTGGTTTATGAAGTTGAATCAAATAGAAATATTGTTTATAAAACTGAAAAACAAAAATATCAGAGAGCATTGTAGGGAAATTGCAGATGTAAAAATAACAGATGCTGTATTCTGAATAATATGTAGGACAGCCTGAAAACTTAAAAGTGAAGACAACAGGCCAGGTTCATTGGCTCAGCCTGTAATCCCAGCGCTTTGGGAGGCCAAGGTGAGTGGATTGCCTGAGCCCATGGGTTCGAGACCCGCCTGGGCAACTTGGCGAGACCTCATCTCTACAATAAATCAGAAAATCAGCTGGGCGTGGTAGCACGGGCCTGTAATTCCAGCTACTCAGAAGGCTGAGGCAGAAGGATCGCCGGAGATCAGCGGGTCGAGGCTTTGGTGGCCAGGAGCGGCCACTGCACTCCAGTCTGGGTGACAGAGTGAGA
>NW_007062443.1:0-423 GCF_000164805.1 Carlito syrichta
CCCCGAGCGTCCTACAGCAGGACAACCCTGGAAATCCAGCAGATTCCACCCAGGGAAGGAGACCTCAGGTCCATTTCTAACCACCCCACCTCCACCCCAGGCATCAGTGTCCACGTGGGCCTGAAGGAGCCTGTGTGTCAGATGACCGTGTCCGTCCTGCCCTGGGCAGTCCCATAAATTCCTGTCTGCAAGTGGATCTAAACTAGGGATTGATTCAAAGAATCTGATAGGCCCGGGGCAGGGGCGCAACGGAGGTGACTGGCTCTATCTCTCTGTCTCCTCTTCCTCATTACTGGACCAAGATTGTCACCTTGGGAAGGGGGAGGAAGATGAAAAGGAAAGGGGATCTTCTTTTACCTACTATAAGGTTTTTTTGTTTGTTTGTTTTTTAATTGAGAAAGGGTCTCCTGTCATACAGACCAG
>NW_007062444.1:0-435 GCF_000164805.1 Carlito syrichta
GCTTGATTAAGACTATTATGCCTCTCGAGTGAATTTCAAAGTGAATTTTTAGCCGGGCTCAGTGGCTTAGCCTGGAATCACAGTGCTTTGGGAGGCTGAGGTGCATCAATTGCCTGAGCCCACAGGTTCGAGACCCACCTGGGCAACTTACTGATACATGTCTACAATAAATCAAAAAATTAGCCGGGTGTGGTAGCGCGTGCGTGTAGTTCCAGCTACTTGGAAGGCTGAGGCGGAAGCATCACTGGAGCCCAGGAGATCGAGGCTGCGGTGGCCAGGAGCAGCTACTGCACTCCTGTCTGAATGACAGAGTAAGAGTCCAACTCAAAAAATAAGTAAATAAATAAATAAATAAATAAATAAATGTGAATTTTTAAAATTATTGTATTCTCCAGCTCCTTTGTCTTATTGAATTCATTTTTATAATTTTACTCT
>NW_007062446.1:0-490 GCF_000164805.1 Carlito syrichta
AGCTTATGAATGGGATTAGTACCCTTATAAAAGAGGCCACAGGGCACGTGCTTGTCCCTTCCACCATGTGAGGACATGTAGAAGGCACCATCTATCCTCACCAGATACTCAATGTGCTCGGGTCTTGATCTTGGAACTCTCAGCCTCCAGAACTGTGAGTTGTAAACCCCAGTTTAAAGTGTTTTGCTATAGCAGCCCGAACAGACTAAGACACTGTGTTTGAAACTTCATCAAGCCATGCAGTTTTGGAATGCTTGCTGGTAGCATATCAATTGTGAAAAAGCATTTTCTTTTTCTATCCTAGCTTGCACCTAGGTAAGGACATGCTGAGTAACAAGCTGTGCCTTGGCTATATGTACATTTTAAAAAATGAAAATAGCTTTATATCCTGAGTGGTGGTTTTAAAATATGTCCACAAATGATTTGATAACCCCCCTTCAAAATGTAGAGCCTAATCCCCTGACTCTTGAGTGTTACCTGTACTTAGTAA
>NW_007062447.1:0-473 GCF_000164805.1 Carlito syrichta
CAGCTGACTTAACTAGATAGCTATCCTGCTAGGCAGCTGGCTAGCCAGTTGACTTAACTAGCTAGCCAG
The DNA here is from genome assembly GCF_000164805.1 of Carlito syrichta. Lineage (NCBI taxonomy): Eukaryota > Metazoa > Chordata > Mammalia > Primates > Tarsiidae > Carlito > Carlito syrichta. The sequence continues at coordinate 70 of NW_007062447.1, forward strand.
CTGATTTAACTAGCTCACTTAACAAGCTAGCTACCTAGCTAGCCAACTGACTTAACTAGCTGATTTAACATTTTAGCTACATAGCTAGCTACCACATAGCTAACTGACTTATCTAGCTAGAGAACTGATATATCTACCTGACTTAACTAGCTAGATTCATAACTGTCCAGTTGAATTTAGCTGAAATAACTAGCAAGCCAGCTGGCTTCCCATCTGACTTAGCCAGCTTTTTAACTAGCTACCCAGGTGGCTAGACAACTGACTTAACTAGCTACCCAGCTGGTTAGCCAGCTGACTAAACTAGCTGAATTAACTAGCTGGTCAGCTGGCTAGTCAGCTTACTTAATTGCATACTTAGCTATCCAGCAGCCTAGCCAGCTGACTTTACTAGCTGACTTAACAAA
>NW_007062448.1:0-506 GCF_000164805.1 Carlito syrichta
TCAGCTGGCTAGACAGCTGGCTAGTTAGGTAGCATGATAGTTAAGTCAGCTGTCTAGCCCCCTGGCTATCTAGTTGTCACCTAGTTAAGTCAGCTGGCTAGCCAGCTGACTAGCTAAGTAGCTTGCTAATTAAGTCAGCTGGCTAGAAAGCTGGCTAGTTAGTTAAGTCGACTAGTCAATTCAGCTTGCTAGCCAGCTGGCTAGCTATATAACAAGCTAGTTAATTTGGCTGACTAGCAAACAGGCCAGCTATTTAAATCAGCTAGTTAAGTCAACTGACTAGCTAGCTGGCTAGCTCGGTAGTGAGCTAGTTAAGTCAGTTGGCTAACCAGCAGTCTAGGTAGTTAAGTCATCTAGTAAAGTCAACTGGCTAGCCAGCTAGCTAGCAAGTTACAGATCTAGTTAATTCAGCTGTCTAGCTAGTTGGCTAGCTGGTTAATTCAAGCAGTTAAGTCTGCTGGCTAGCCAGATGGCTAGCTAGGTAGCAAGCTAGTTAAGTCAGCTGG
>NW_007062449.1:0-1089 GCF_000164805.1 Carlito syrichta
TCATCTTGTGGATAATAGAAGTATATAAAACCATCATTTAAAGTACTTCACTCACTATAGAGGAACAGGGATCAGATTTACTCTCTCAATTTAAACAACCAAAATAAATGGACAAAATATATAACATAATGAGTTTTAAGATTCTAGACATCAAGTGACAGAAAACAATAATTCCTGAAAGGTGAGAAACAAACAATGTGATTCTGTGATTGCCTTAGCTTACAGCCTATAGAAAGTTTCTAGGCCATGGTGTAGGGAGGGGAAATCTAGATTAAGTCCAATGGGCTACCTGAGCTGAAGAGATGGTTCTGTGAGTTTGGGAAGATAAAAGGAGTTATAATTCACAGGAGAGAGTGCAAGAGAGGAGAGAATTCAGAAGCACACAGAAAGAACTTCAGACATCTTGGAGGATTTCTCTTGAGTCATCAACAGAATATTAATCAGTACATGTGTGTAAATAAACTGTCTGAGACCAGAAACAAACATTCAAAACTATTAGAGGGAAGAGGAATATTATCCATTTCTGTCATACAGACAAGAAAAACTCATAGTTCATAGGGCATTAGATAGACTATTCATGAAAGTCTTGCCTCAGTAATGGGGAATAATTAGCCTTAAGTGAATAACTACTTCATATCCACCTAAAAAATATAAATGCAAGACCTAACTGAATCAAATTATTTTCAAGTAACTCACAAAACTCAAAAAGGTTTATAGAAATACAAAAGCTAGCAATCAACAATGTAAAAATCACACAAAGTCTAACATCCAATTATGGATTACCAAGTGTACAAAGAAGCAGAAAATATGGCCCATAACAAGGAAAATAATCAATAATAATGCAATATTATTGTAATCTAACACCAGGATACTAGGATAAAGAGTCAAGGACATTAAGATACATGATTTTTTCATATGTTCAAAAGGTTAAGTAGTACCATGGTAGAAAAAAAAGCTGCAAATTTAGGTTTTTTAAAATTTTATTTTATTTTATTATAAAGATGTGGAGTACAATTCAGGGTTAAGTAAACAAACATTGATTATGCAGGTACCCTTGTTGATGAGGTATGTCCCTCCTTCCCCTAGCAG
>NW_007062450.1:0-1463 GCF_000164805.1 Carlito syrichta
GGTCTCGAACCTGTGGGCTCAGGCAATCCACTCACCTCAGCCTCCCAAAGTGCTGGGATGACAGGCTGAGCCACCGAGCCCGGCTTGTTTTCTTGAGTTGGGGTCTCTGTTGTGCAGGCTGGAGTACAGTGGCACGATCATGGCTCACCGTAACCATGACCTTCTGGGATCAGGTGATCCTCCTGGCTCAGTCTTCAGAGTAGCTGGGACTACAGGGACACGCCACCATGTCCAGCTAATGTTTTCTTTTTTATAGTTTTTGTACAGATGTGATCTTACTATGTTGTCCAGGCTGGCCTCAAAGTCTGAGAGACCCAAGAAACCAAGAAACTTAAAAAGCCATACTTGCTGTAAAAGTAGTGTTTAGTTCACTATATTTCAAAAATCCCTACCTCATGTTTACTATATATTTTGTGTATTCCTACCTCATGTTCATTGTACTTTATGAAATCCTTAGTACTTTAAATCCTACCTCAGACCCCGTAGAATTAGGCATATGTCGGGTGCCGGTAGCGACTGATTGTGTAATTATATAATGTCTTAAGTAGTGTTTGTATTCAGAACTCTTGGGTTAAGCATTGTCAGTCCCAATTGCCATGCTGACTTCTGCTTTTACAACGGGATGTAAATGTTAAAGCCATAAGCCCCTTTCAGACATTCCTTGGCTGCAGACTTGGAGACGCTAGTCATCTGCCTGCTTGCTCAGGTTAATTTATACGCAGTGACTGTATGAACCTACTTATCTGACATTCCACTCTGCCCGTTGGGTGGGTTTCTGTCAATCACAGGCAGTCAGGTTGAAGCCCACGAAAGGCACCTACCAATACCAAGTGTTCCCATACCCATTAGGAGAGATTACCCAATCATGTAAAACCAAGTTTAGGGTTCTTTCCCCTCCCTCTGTAATGGTGTATAAAGACTGCTTGCCATGCTGGATCGGGGCTCTCGTCCCTGAAGCCACAGCCGGCTTCGTTCGTGAGCCCAGACTCGAGCCTGAATAAAGACCCTTGTGTGTTTGCATCAGAGCTGGCTCTTTGGTGGTCTCTCGGATTTTGAAATTTGGGTTTAACAAGTCTTGGGCTCCAGTGATCCTCCCTCCTTGGCCTCCACAAGTGCTGGGATTCCAGGCATAAGCCCCTGCACCTGGTCAATTTTTTTTTTTGAGTCAGAGTCTCACCCTGTCACCAAGACCGGAGTGTAGTGGCACGCTCACAGCCATTGCAGCCTCGACCCGCTGGGCTCAGGCGATCCTTCTGCCTTGGCCTTCTAAGAAGCTGGAACTACAGGCACACACTGCCACGTCATTTATTTATTTATTTATTTATTTATTTGAGTTGGAGTCTCACTCCGTCGCCCAGACTGGAGTGCAGTGGCCGCTCCCGGCCACCGCAGCCTCAACCTGCTGGGCTCCGGCGATCCTTCTGCCTCAGCCTTCCGAGTAGCTGGAATTATAGGCATGCGCG
>NW_007062450.1:1483-5752 GCF_000164805.1 Carlito syrichta
GGTCTTGAACCTGTGGGCTCAGGCAGTCCTCTTGCCTCTGCCTCCCAAAGTGCTGGGATTCCAGCATGAGCCACCACACCTGGCTGTAGGAAGATCCTTTGGGGGTTTGCCGGGCTGGAAGTCTTTGGGGGCGTCCCTGAAGCCCCCACAGCTGCCTGGTGCAAATGACCAACCAGGGAGACCTGGCTGGGTCAGTTGACGGGTCCCCAGGCTCCGTGATGGGAGGGGGCCGGGGGACTGCTCCTGGCCGCTGCGCTGGGGTCCAAGTCTCGGGGCTCAGGAGACTTCCAGAGCCCTGGAGATACCAGCCCCGCCTGGCAGAGTCCAGCCTCTGCTTCTGGCTCAGGCCCCGCCCAGCCCCCAAAGCTGGCTCCGATGACACCGTGGACAGCGTGGCTGCCTTTCCTGCAGCTGTTTTCAGGGGAACGTTCAGGCTGTGGGGCTGCCTGGAGGTGGTGGCACCTGTGTCTCCACAGAGGGGTTTGACTGCCTCCAACAGGAGCCCCTGAGACATGCAGACCACCTGTGTCACTTAGGGTCTCCCTGGGAGGGAAGACCGCAGGAGCCAGGGAGGCAGAAACGGGCAGGGGGCTTGGGTCCCTGGCACAGAGGCAGGGCAGCCGGAGTGGGCAGTGGGCAGCCCACGTGGCCAGGCATGGGGGCGTGTGTGTGTGTGTGTGTGTGTGCCTTTCTCTCTGCCTGGTCCCCAGCCCACCAGTGCCCACCAGTGCCCCTCGCCTGCCCTGGTCGACGCCGAGACTTGCAGCAGCGACCACAGCGGTCGCCACAGCTCGTCCTTCCGTCCAGTTCCGACCACACCTCCACTCGCTACTGTCAGAAAGCCCAGGTGTCAGCCAGGCGCGGTGGCTCAGTCTGTCATCCCAGCACTTTGGGAGGCCGAGGCGAGTGGATTGCCTGAGCCTGAGGGTTCTAGACCAGCCCGGGCAACTTGGCGAAACCCTGTCTCTACAATAAAAAAAAATAGCTGGGTGTGGTAGCACATGCCTGTAGTTTCGGTTACTCGGAAGGCTGAGGCAGAAGGATCGCCAGAGCCCAGCAGGTCGAGGCTGCGGTGGCCGGGGGTGTGCCACTGCACTCCAGTCTGGGTGACGGAGTGAGATTCCAACTCAAAAAAAAAAATTAATCCAGTTGTGCACCCTGTTCTCAGCACGGAGAAGTTGGTGCCCTCTCTGTACTCTCAAAGCCCTGGGTCTCCTGTCATAGCACTAAGTCACTGCATCCTGAAGTTCCCCCACCCCTCTTTTTGAGTCTGGGTCTCCTCTGTTGCCCAGAGGATATTGCCATGGCTCACCACAGCCTTGACTTCCTGGGCTCAGGCAACCCTCCTGCTGCCTCCGCCTTCTGAGTAGCTGGGACCATGGGGTGTGCCATCAAGCCTGGCTCATTTTTTTGTTTTGTTTTGTAGAGACGAGGTCTTGCTATGCTGCCCAGGCTGGTCTCGAACTCCTGGACTCAAGTGATTCTCCCACTTTGGCCTCCCAAAGTGCTGGAATGACAGGCATGAGCTGCGGTGCCCCATGGAGCTCCCCATTTGTGTCCACACCCCTAATGACAGCAGGATCCTGTGACTTGGCCGTCCTGGTGCCCGCTGCACGGGTGTGTCACGGCGGCCAGTAACCCAGAGCTGCTGTCACAGATCAACATCGCCCGGCACGCTTGGAAGCGGCTGAAATGTACTCCTGACAGGCAAGCGGCTGAAAGTCCGAGATCGGCCAGCATGGTTACGTCCTGGGGAGGGCTCTCCTCCAGGGCTGCAGACGGCCGCCTTCTTCTTTTTTTTTTTTTTTTGTTGGGAGTCTCAGTCCATCGCCCAGGCTGGAGGGCAGTGACACACTCCCGGCCACCGCAGCCTCGACCTGCTGGGCTCCGGCGATCCTTTCGCCTCAGCTTTCCCAGTAGCCGGAACTACAGGCGCACGCCAACACGCCCGGCTACTTTTTGATTTATTGTAGAGACAAGGTCTTGCCAAGTTGCTGGGGCTGGTCTCAAACCTGCAGGCTCCGGCAATCCACTCGCCTCGGCCTCCCAAAGTGCTGGGATGACAGGCGGAGCCACTGAACCCGGCCTGGACAGCTGCCTTCTAGCCAGTCCTAACGTGGTGGGAGGGGCCTCTTCCTAAGGGCAGGAATCCCATTCAGGAGGACTCTACCCCCATGAGCCCATCACCTCCCAAAGGCCCCACCTCCAAACACAGGATTGGGGCTTCGTCTCGTGAGTTTTGGGGGGCACAGACATTCAGTCCACCATGGGCTCCATGCATGGCCTGCAGAATGAGCCCATGAGCCCAAGGGGCCGCTCCGTGCCTGCAGCCCTGCCTGGGCGCTTCACAGGTCCCACTTCTGCGTGTCCCCGCCCAGGCCCTGTCCTCTCCCCCCAGGTCCTGCCTGGAGCCAGTCCCGCCGCCATCACCTCCTGCCAGCCCTGCCAGGACACCTGGAGGCCGCCTGTTCGGCACTCCCGCCCAATTCCACCTCCTCCAGACAAACGTCTCTTCCTCCCTGCCTCCTCCTGCCTCCGAGGTATCCCATGTGCTGCAGGCAGGGGACCCCGGCACCCCCCACCCTGGGAAGAGGGAGCCCCCACAGGGCTGCCTTCAGCGATGCAGTGAAGAGGTGCCGGGAGCTCGTGCAGGCCCAGTCTGAGTCCGGTCTCCAGCCTGGTGACCTTGAGAAAGAGCTGGACCGCTCGGGCCCTGGGTTTCCCATCAGTGGCAGGACTCCTGCATACGTGGCTGAGGGCACGGCCAGCCCGGCCCTGGGAGACCCCTCCGCTCCCAGGATTCAGGATCCTGATGTGCAAGCTGGAATCAGAGCCGTGGCTGGTGAGTGGGAGGCACGAGACTCAGCGCCCACTGCCCCCCACCCTGGCTAGGCACAGAGTCTGCCCGTGGCCTCTGGCAGGGTGGGGATGGGGTGGGGACGGACAGGACCTCCCAGAGCGGAGGTGGGGCAGGGTATGCCTGCCTCACCCCCCCAGAGGCTCAGTGGGTCTGAGGTGGGGGGCAGAAGCCTTCCAGCCAGGCTGCTCCCCAGAGCCCAGGAGGGCAGCCATGTGCCAGCCTTGGGTGGACACCCTGGGGAGGGGCCCAGAGCCGCAGCCAGAACGGGGTGAGCGTAAGCGGGCCTGGGAACCGCTGCGAAGGGTCCAGCCCCCCAATGCAGGGTTCCCTCTCTTCTGCCTGACCCTCGAGTTCGGTGAGGGGGGGAGTTGGCCGTTGGCAGACAGACAGGGGGCCAGTAGGCGGCATTTGCAGCCCCCAGGGCAGGTGGTGACCCTGAACGTGGGGGCTGGGGTCTCTGGGAGACCCTGACTGTGAGGGGGCGGGAGTCTGCACATGTGTGGTGTGGGTCTGCCAGTGTTTGGTGTGTGTGTGGGCGGTCTGCCAGTGTGCACAGGCTGTGTACACGTGTGGAGCGGGGATGTGTGTAGTGTGTGTTCTGAAGTGTGTGTGTATCTGTGGAGTGCGCTGTGGGTTGCGTGGGTGTGTCCCTGTGGTGTGACAGCTGTGCCTTGTCGGGTGGTGGTCTCTGTGTGTCTCTCTGTGCGTGAGTCTCCGTGTGCTCTGTGTGCACCCTGGGTGTCGTGTCTGTGTGTGTGTCTCGCCTTGCCGTGTGTGTCCTGGTGTGCTGTCTCCGTGTGAGTCTGGTGCGTCACGTCTGCGGTGGGTGTGCATCCCCGTGGGCTGCATCCATGTGTCTGTGTATGTGTTGGGCCTGGCTGTGTGTCCCCGTGTCGTGTCTGTGTCTCCACGCGCTGTGTCCTGCTGTGTGCCGTGTCTGCATGTCTCCGTGTGAATCTCAGTGTGGCCCGTGTGTGTGGTGTGTGTCGCTGTGCATGTCCCCAGGTGCCATCTCTGTGCAGGTCCGCGTGTATGGCCCCTGGGAGTCTCCGAGTGTGTGGGGTGCGTGACCCCACGTGCCACGTCTGCGTGACTCTGTGTCCTGTGTCCCACGCATGTCCCTGTGTGCTGTATTTGCATGTGTGCGCGTGTCCCGTGTGAACGTCCATGTGTGTGGCTTGCCTTGCCACGTGGCGTGCGTCCCCTGTGCCGTGCCTGCATGTGTGTGGCGTGTGTCCCACGTGAGTCTCCACGTGTACGGCATATGTGCCCCCGGGTGCCGTGTCGGCGTGTGTCCGTGCCTCTTGTGTGTGGCGTCCCCGTGTCCCACGTCTGTGTCTGCGCGTGTGTCCCGCGTCGCACGCGAGCACCAGCGGCCACGGGCGCGAGGCTCCCGCCCGGCGGACTCC
>NW_007062451.1:0-542 GCF_000164805.1 Carlito syrichta
ACCACCCAGTTCAATTTGCTCTTGATGCAGGAGGAACTTCCTGGAGTGGAAGGAGTGGGGCCAGATCAGCCCAGGACCAGAATAGAGGAGCCAAAGGCAAAAAAGACAAAAAAGGGTTAGAACAGGGAGCAGCCTTAGCTGCAGTTAGGGGCTGTGGGTGGCTGTGAACAAACAGAGGTGGTGTAGGTAACAGTGGATGAAGAAATCTGGGAATCACATGGAGTAGGGTCAGAGTTAACTGGATCATCAAGAGAATCCTCAGTAGCGGGCGGGGACAAAACAAGATACAACTCAGAGGAAACAGAGGCTACTGATAGTGTGTATGGTGCAACCTTTGCCTCAGGGAGAGGTGGGTTAGGTGGAGAGTCCATAACATGAGAATTAGTATGTCCTGGCCACTTAGATGAAGAGACCAAGACTTGACTGATGGTTTCAAGAAAACATGTCTTTAACCAGGGTGGTGGGTTCTGGACCAAACATAACCACTGATTAGTATAGGGGAACTAATCTGGATGGCCAAGATTCCTCATCACGACCTTTTA
>NW_007062452.1:0-560 GCF_000164805.1 Carlito syrichta
AACCTTCCTTATGATCTAGCATTCCTCCTCTGGGAGTATACCTGGAAACGTAAAATCATTCTACAAAAATATATACCTGCACACGCCTGTTTATTGCAGCACTATTCACAGTAGCAAAACCGTGGGACAAACCGTACTGCCAATCAAAAGTGGGCTGGATTTTTTTAAATGTGGTACATATACATGATGGAATATTACACAGCCATCAAGGACAAATACATGGACTTTGCAGCAACTTGGATGGATTTAGAGTCAACCGGACTCAATGATTGATCACAGGAACAAAGAGCTATCACATGTTTTCACTCATGAGTGGATCCTGAACACCTATCATAATACTACAAGAAAGGGATTGGCAGTAGTGGGACACTGTCAGGGGAGGGAGGGGAGGGGGGCACATAAAACATCAATAAGGGTTCCTGATCCCAAGCCAGGTGAAGTGAGGATCAATGGGAGGACCAAACTTCACCTGTGTGATTGACCACTTACGTACCTAATCCTAAATTGTACCCCACATCTTTAAAATAAAATTAAAAAAAAAATTTCTTATGTAGGGGAAC
>NW_007062453.1:0-491 GCF_000164805.1 Carlito syrichta
AAAAGGATCGCCTGAACTCAGCAGGTTCAGGCTGTGGTGGCTGGGAGCATGTTACTGCCCTCCAGCCTGGGTGACAAAATGAGACTCTTACTCAAAATAAATAAATAAAACAAAAACATGAAAAGATGGCAGGACCCCCAGCCCCCTTCCCATTTTGATGTGACTGATGCTGAGAAGGACATGGTGTTTTTAAAAGTTCCCTGGGCAACTGTAGTAGCAACCAGGCTGGAGCAGCACACCTCCCGACCCAGAGCCTCAGTGGGGGCATTTTAAAGAGGTCTAAAGCCAGTGTAGGGGAGAATGTGTTCTTTTGTAGTCTCACAAATGAATTGACAGATGGCTGCTTAAGTATCCATAATTTGTCAATCAGACAACCCTAAATGAGGGAGGTCGAATATATTTTATTTGAAAATGTTTTGGAGCCGAGTGTGGTGGCTCACACCTACAATCCCAGCACTTTGGGAGGCTGAGGTGAGAGGACTGCCTGAGCC
>NW_007062454.1:0-611 GCF_000164805.1 Carlito syrichta
CCCACTGGTGCTCCAGGCACCTTGTCCTTTCTCACATGAAGGAGAAAAATGGAAAAGAAGAAGTCTCAGGTGCTAAAAGTTTCCTCCTGATGGAAGGGCAGATGAGAGATAAGTGTGCCTGTGCTGATGAGTCAGAGTGTGTGAGTGTTGCTACGGCTGAATGGTTCTCTGTGGGTGAAGAGTAGGCTATTTTACCCTTGACATCCCATGGGTAGATCAGTAGCCTGGGGGCTGTGATGAGAGCTCAATTTGCATAGCTGCCTTTGATATGTATGAAACAAAACTAACTCTTGATCTGTCTCTCCTTGCATTATCATTCATGATTAGTCAAAATTGCTTCCCCAAACAATGAAGAAAAAGAAGGGGAGTGACTTTTACTATAGGTTAAAAAGAGAGAGAGAGAGAGAGAGAGAGAGAACAATCCTTATGAGACTTAATTTAATTGGACAGGAATTTAACAATACCAGGGTGTGTATAAGGCCAGGTTGAGGGAGGGCATTAGAATCAGAGTGTGGCGTAAGGGAAATCATGACAATGTGGTAAGTTAAAAATTACAAAAGGCAACAAATTTCTCTATTTTTTTCCTTTAAAATTTAAATGGATTAATGTCA
>NW_007062455.1:0-749 GCF_000164805.1 Carlito syrichta
CCTTAGGTCTCAGCGGGCCTCACCCAGTGGCAGCTGCTCAGGGAGGACTCCAGGGCAGCCCGCAGGCTGGGGCCTCTCCGCCTTCTGCGGTTTCCGGCAGCCTGTGCTTCAGGCTCTGTTGCCTGGGGTCTGAGCCTCCGGGGGCAAGGTCCGTGGCGTCACCTCAGCGTTCCCCGCTCCTCTCCCTCTTCAGGGTGACCGGATTTGTCAGCCAGAGTCTGAGTGGGATTCATCATATCCAGTGCTTCAGGAGTAGGCCCTGACTGACTCAAGCAGAGAGCATGTCCCACCTCCTTTACGAAGCACAATTGCTGTTCACTGATGAATTCTGCAAAAAAAAAAAAAAAAAAAAGGCTCTTTATTTTTTATGTATGTATTATTTTGCTGGTTATGTACAAGGGAATTTGTAGCCCAAGTCGCTGACGGTGAGCCTTCGGAGAACGTGAGTAGACAGACTGTCTGAGGATGGAGTCCACACGAGCAAGACGCGCCAGGAGAAACCAGGGGGAAAAAAGTTTTTCCTCTAGGTCCGCTTGCTAGGGAACAGGTGGCTCCTTAGCCTTGGGTAACCGCTCACCTGAAGCCCGGTTCCAGCTGGGACTGCGAGGCAACGTTTTCTCCTTACGACTCAGAGCCAGTTTAACATGACGCTCCGAGCCGGGCTCCGTGGCTCAGCCTGTAATCCTGCGCTTGGGGAGGCTGAGGTGAGTGGATGGCCTGAGCCCGCGGGTTCGAGACCCGCCCGGGCA
>NW_007062456.1:0-427 GCF_000164805.1 Carlito syrichta
ACCCGTCTCTGCAAAAAAAAAAAAAAATTAGTCAGGCACTCAGGCGGCTGAGACAGGAAGATCACTTGAACCCAGAAGGCTGAGGCTGCGGTGGCCGTGATCGTGCCCCTGCACTCCAAATAACAAAAAAAAAATCAGATTCCCCTGAAACCTGTGAATGAGACCTTATTTGGAAACATACAGTCGTCCCCCGGCCTCCATGGGAGTTGGTTCCAGGACACCTCACATCCAAGGGGACTCAAGTCCCTGATGTAAAGTGGCGCGATATTTGCATATCACCCCTCGAGTGCTCACATGACCTCTTACGGTATAAATGTGTGTGAATATGGCTACACTGTGTGGTTTAGGGAGGGATGGCAAGTGGCGAGAGAAACAGGTATGAGCCACCATGCCCAGCTGCTGTTGTTTTTGAGTCAGAGTCTCATTC
>NW_007062457.1:0-543 GCF_000164805.1 Carlito syrichta
CCAGGAGAAGAATGTTGTTTCTACACCAACCATTCAGGTGTAGTAAAGGAATCTATGGCTAAGGTGCGAGAAGGTTTGGCTAAGCGCAAATTAGAGCGGGAGCAGAGACAGAGTAGTTGGTTTAACTGCTCACCTTGGTTAACCACACTATTGTCTGCTTTAATAGGCCCTGTGATCATACTTTTGCTGTTGCTGACCTTCGGTCCATGTATGCTAAACAAACTAATAACTTTTATAAAAACTAGAATAAACACTGTGCAACTTATAGTCCTCAGACAACAATACCAACAGGTGCCCTTGGACAACTCAGCATGTTGAAGGAATCTAAGATTAGATTCACTCTACCCTCATGAGAAGAGGGGAATGAGAGGGTCATAACAGAGTATACCATAAACTTAGGTTAAGAACATGCTATAATCCAATAAATATGTAATCGGTTTGTGGACAATAGCACAGCCATTTTAATTTTCTGCTTTAAAACATAACCTGTAGCTATTTAAAGTTTCAGTTATGGGAAAAACTGCAAAGCTCCAGTTCAAGCTT
>NW_007062458.1:0-414 GCF_000164805.1 Carlito syrichta
CACCAAATAAAATAAAATCATAGAAAGATCAAGTAAATACATAAAACTTGCTGATTTTTTTCCAGTCTCTATTGATTTATTTTATTTTTTTAATGTGCTTTAGGTTGATCATTATTTCCCTTACTCAGTTATGCAGAAGAGATAAAGTGATAGGAAGAGTTTAAGTGGCAAATAGTAAATGGACCCATGGCATCTAGAAATTGACGTTTATTTTAACCTACTTGCAAAGTGAGAAGAATAAAGATTTAGAAAAGATAAAGCACAGATTGTGTAATTAAGCCCTGAATGATGAAAATTTCACTTAACCATGAGAGTTTCTTCTTAATAGGGACACTGAGTTTTATCCTAATAATCCCTTGAACAAGGCTCCAAAGATTGAAAAGGAAAAAGGATTTACCATGATAGAGAAAACAG
>NW_007062459.1:0-414 GCF_000164805.1 Carlito syrichta
AGCCACTGAGACTGGCTGCTTCTCTTTTCTACTGCCTGGGCATGGGCCGGGCGGCTGGGAGCTGTCGGGAAACAGGTAGCCATCTTTCCTCTCTGCAGTTCCTTCCTGGTCACTGAGTTTGGACTCAAATCGGAGAAACCCCGACGAGGGTCTTGAGGAAGGTCAACTCTGTCACCTGCAGCCCACAGATGCACACGCGTCCTGTCTGCTGTACAGTCCAGGGAAATCATTCCTTGTGAGGTGCAGAAAGAGCTAAATGGGAGAGGGTCCCCCGTCCTCCCTGTGACAGTGTCCCTGCCTCAACTGACCACGCAGAACTCTCCCTGTGTTCTGGTGTGATGCCAGGGTCAGGGTGAGGGGTGCTTGCTGCCTTCTCAAGCCCATTAGGCAGAACTGGCTCTAGGTCAGGTTACC